>NC_069713.1:11502946-11802946 GCF_027358585.1 Pangasianodon hypophthalmus
TCTTGGCCTCTTTAGACTCTTACCAATTTGTACAATATAAGAATTTGTTTTCCAAGTAAAAAACGAAGCATTTCTGTGCTTTGAATTCGCATGATAGTCTGCCAAATACCATAGACCTAAATGTCAAACTAACACTCTGCTCCACTGATACAAATGTGACACACACACACACACAAACACAAACACATGGTCTTGTTAGCTTACCCACACACCGAGGGGGAGGGCTGCTCCACTGTGAGTTTGGCAGGCAGGAGAGTTTGGCTTTGCCCTCCAGTCTGTAGCCTTTCTGACAGCGCACTGCACACTCGAGCCGAGAGGAAGAGTCACCATCACTGCAGTTCAGCTGTCCATGCTGTGGAGCGGACAGACCCGGACAGGAACGCACTGCATAGAACACACACATCAATAACTTGCGATGTATTATTGTGATAATGTTGAAATGTATCAAGATCCTCAGCACGTACTCCAATGCGTGTGGATAGTTTCTGTTCTGTCTGTTTCTCAGATGTCTTGCCATTGTATTTCTAGGTTATTGGTAGATAATTCGTTCAAATTGCTATCAGCTTCTTAACAGCTTCATGCTTGGATTTCATTTTATCTCACTTACAAGTCATTTGGGTTAAAACTGTCAGTCAAATGAATGAATGTATATGTAAACTTACATGCAGCATAACAGAGATTAACATAAAAATAAATATACAGAGCAGATGATGAGAGAAGCAGGAATGAGTCACAAGCCAGAACAGAAGAACATTAGAGTGAAGACAGGAAGTGAGTAAGTGCGAGCAATAAAGTTAGTAAGAGTCTGTGGCTGTGGCTTAGAGACCTGTAATTTCTGTTTATACTGAGAATAGTGGTGTACCAGAGACTGAGGTTTTGAAAAATTAAAGCAAAATTGTTCTACACACACATGCACTGTTCTGAGATACACTATATAGCCAAAAGTATGTGGACACCTGACCATTGCACCCATATGCTTGTTGAAAATCCCATTCCAGATTTAGTCCCCCTTTGTTGTTATAATAACCTCCACTCCTCTGGGAAGGTTTTCCATGAGATTTTGGAGCATGGCTGTGGGGATATATGCTCATTCAGCTACAAGAGCATTAGTGAGGTCAAGCACTGATGTTGGGCAAGGAGGCTGGAGTGCAGTCTGTGTTCCAATTCATCCCAAAGATGTTCAGTCAGGACTCCGTGCAAGCCACTTAGGTTCTTCCACATCCAACCTTAGCCAACCATGTCTTCATGGAGCTTACTTTGTGCACAGGGGCATTGTCATGCTGGAAGAGGTTTGGGGCCCTTAGTTCCAGTGAAGGGAAATTGTAATGATACAGCATATAAAAACACTTACATTTATGTGTGCTTCCAACTTCCTACTTTTGGCCATATAGTATATGTCCATTTGTTTATAATAACACACCAAACATGCAACATATACTAAACAACACATTCGTAATATCTCAATGCGATTCAATTAAATTTTATTTGTATTGTGCTTTTAACATTGGACATTGTCACAAAGCAGCTTTACAGAAATATATAAATTCAGGATATAAATTTTAAATTTATCCCTAATGAGCAAGCCAGCGGCGACAGTGGCAAGGAAAAACTCCTGGAGACGATATGAGGAAGAAACCTTGAGAGGAACCAGACTCAAAAGGGAACCCATCTTCATCTGGGTGACAATGGATAGTGCGAATATAAATAAGTCCCATCTCAACTGCAATCCTAAAGCTATCATAGCAATTGTAGTCCTAGGCCACTGTAGCAAAATTGTTCATATCAACTGCAGTCCAAAGCCATCCTCATGGTTTTTAAGTGGTACCATCCATAGTAATCTCATGTATCTTTAAGTTGTCCATGTGGGGCCATCCTCAGCAGCAGCAAGTGATTTCCAAGTGATGAGAACTCCAACCATCACATTGTAATGCTCTATATAGACATGATCTACTACTCATCTCTTTTGTGCATTTTTTTTCTCTCTAAACCTTGTCCCCTATTTTTTTTATTTTGTTTTTGTTGATGTTCATATATAATTATTTACAGTATAAATATTGGCTACTTTTAGTGTTGCCACCTCACACCTTTGGGATTCCCGGTTCAATCCCGAGCTGATGGGACTGTCTGTGTGGAGTTTTTACATGGTTTCTCTGTGTCTGCATGGGTTCCCTCCCAGTTCTCTGGTTTACTCCAACCTTCCAAAAACATGCTGGTATGTGGACTGGCTAGTCTGTATTGCCCCACTGGTTTGCTTGACTGTATGAATGTTTGTATCGTGCCATGTGAAGAACTGGTGTCCCATCCAGGGTGTATTCCTGCCTCAAGCCCCGTGTTCCCAGGATAGGCTCCAGATCCACCATGACCCTGACCAGGATGAAGAGGTTACTGAAAATGAACGAATGAATGGTCTGCTTTCTTTCCTTTTTTGTTTCCTTCCTTTCCTTGGAGTGGATTTAATGCTGCACAAAAATGTAACTTTATCTATTACTAACAAAGACTTTATGGTACTCAGAAGATGGTGTGTGTGTGTGTGTGTGTGAATCAGTATAACAGTTGGTAGTTTATGAGTAAATAAAAAGCAGACTATGGAGGTTCTATAGACACAAACATAGAGTGAGAGAGAGAGAGTCTGTTGGTCAAGGAGTGCTATGGGAGCTACAGGGCCTTTGAGCTTCCAGTTTTACAAGAATAAAACATAAAAAACAATATGTTCTCCTTCTTAGACTAAAAATAATAAGAGAGAGATAAAAGGCAAAAAGGGGTGAAATATATTAGGCAGCAAATGAACAGTCAGTTCTCGATGTTGATGTGCTGGAAGCAGGAAAAATGGGCAAGCATAAGGATCTGAGTGACTTTGACAAGGGCCAAATTGTGATGGCTAGATGACTGGGTCAGAGCATCTCCAAAACGACAGGTCTTGTGGGGTGTTCACAGTATGCAGGGAATAGTACCTACCAAAAGTGGTGAACCGGTGACAGGGTCATGGGTGCCCAAGGCTCATCAAGGCTAGCCTGTCTGGTCTGATCCCACAGAAGAGCTACTGTAGCACAAATTGCTGAAAATGTTAATGCTAGCTAAGAACAGACAGTGCATTGCAGCTTGCTGCATATGGGGCTGCGTAGCCGCAGACTGGTCAGAGTGCCCATGCTGACTATTGCACTGCCGAAAGTGCTTGCAATGAGCACATGAGTATCAGAACTGGACCATGGAACAATGAAAGAAGGTGGTCTGGGCTGATGAATCACATTTACTTTTACAAAAAAAAAGGACAGCCAGATACATGTGTGTCGCTTACCTGGGGAAGAAATGGCACCAGTATGCTCTATGGGAAGAAGGCAAACTGGTGGAGGAAGTGTAATGCTCTGGGCAATGCTCTGCTGGGAAACCTTGTGTTCTGGCATTCATGTGGATGTTTCTTTGACATGTACCACCTACCTAACCATTGCTGCAGACCAACTACACCCCTTCATGGTAACTGTATACAATGGCAGTGGCCTATTTCAGCAGGATAATGCCTTGCTCAAGCATCCAGCAGTGGCAGCTTCACGGTGCTGGGATTTGAACACCCAACCTTCTGATCAGTAGTGCAACATCTTAACCACTGAGCTACCACTGCCCATTACACACATTACAGTATCAATATAGAAGTATCATGTAGAAGTAAATAACCATATATCTTTGTCTTAATATTAGAATCTAATTTCTAGACAATATTTAGTCAAAAATCCCAAAGAAAATATGAGCAAGGGAATATATTGGGAATATGTCTGGTTATATCTGGGGCCTATCCAGTCAGTGGATGTACTAATCAAACATGTAAGTGTTTCAGTCTTCAGCCTCACCTGTGCAGGTGGGTGGAGCTCCAGACCAGGTGCCGTCTGCTTGGCACAATCTGATGCTGCTCCCTTGCAGCTCATAGCCTGGTAGACAACGCACACCACACGCTGCGTTATACTGGTTATTACACATGTTCTGGATGAAGAAGCCATTCTCTGGAGGAGAGAGAACTGTACACACCACCGCTACAGAGAGACAAAGAGAAAGACATGAACAGTCATGTGCCACATACAACCACTAATCATATGCCTGTGGGTCAAAAATAAAGGGCTTTAAAATGAAATTGGGTCATTATCATCATCCGCTGCATACCTTGGCAGGTGTGATTGTGCAGTGTGTATCCCTCATTACACACACAGTCAGACACAGAAGTGCTGCCAGGCCTGGAGGTGTGCTGAGGGTCCAGACATGGCAAGCATGTTCCAACTCCTCCTGGTACTGCCTCAGGCTTGTAAGTCCCTGGTGGGCACGCTGAACAGAGAAAGAGAGAGAGAGAGAGAGAGAGAGAGAGAGAGAGAGAGAATAGGTCAGGAGTCATCATCATTTTGAAACATTTGTCAAAATGCAATGCTTTTCATTGGGCATACCAAACCTGAAGTGGTCAATAAACAGTGCCTTTTGGGAGTTATGACATTAATGCATATTTGTGTGTTACAGTTAAACATCATTGCCAAATATGGGAGACAACAGTATTTTTTCACATACTGTGAGGTCAGTCACTCATGTCAGGTGATAGGGCTGACATGTTTTCTTGTACAGCGAATTAACAAAAGCATTAATTTATTAATTCAAATTCATTATTTAATCAACTAAAAAAAGCAAACTAGAAGTATGATAAAATAATCTGCTTCCCAAACTCACATGATAATTTCATGACCTCAGTATAAAAAAATCGGATGTGCTGGATCAAGTGCTATTTTATAAGCTGATGAATAATTAGTATGGAGGCCATGTTATTAAAGTAAACCACAATTGAAGTGATTAATGTGATGATTACATTTAGGGTTAGGGCTATCCATGCAGCAATATACTGGCAAAATACTAGACTCATTTATTTAAATGCTTGCCATGTTCTCATTCTTATATCACTGTATTAGTGGGTTTTTTTTATTTCAATTTCAAATTACATTTATCAAGTGTATTACATTTGACACCAAAGGGGAAAAAAGATGTCTGCTTCTTCAGTCTTCATTCTCTATCCCTGATGTGTTCGGGCTTTTTTCAGGTGGTGGTCTACATACTATTGAAAAAAAACCTTCTCAGGCATTTCTACAAAAAATCTGGCAACCTCAGTGGTGCAAACTGCATACAGGTTTTTTTTAATAATCTAAAAGCTGTGCCAAGAAAATGAACTTAAGGATATGCATAAGGCCAACATGAATAAATGTACAACTTTCAGTGTATAAATATTAATATAACTTTTGCACCTAATTTGCCGACAACATGAATCTCTGGTTCTATGAAACAACATGTGGTAACAGAATTTGTGAGCGCTGGAACAGATTTTCTTCAATAGTTGAAATTCTGGTGACCACAGCTAAATTACCAAAAGTCTTCAGATTGCCTGAGGTTTTGCAGATCACTGCATTGACTGGATCTTTGTTTATTTACTGGAAAGCAGTGGATAAATGACCAAGAATTTGGTGTCTCTTTGTAAAACTGTTCACATCTGTTAACACAAAACACAATCAGAGGCATGTTTTGTAAGTACAAATGGAAATAACTAGACTTTGTGTCATAGTTAAACTGCAGGAAGCTTTGATTGGTCCAGTTAGTGTAAAAATGAAACAAAGCCCCCACATGAGTTTTGTGCTACAATTCAAAATTTCAGTTTCACTGAAATTTCAACTTTTCTATTTAATACTGTTTCTACATCAAATATCAGACATAGCTGGGGAGTCACATGTCCATGTCAATATGCACATCCTGTCCATCTAAACATGATGAAGATTCATGGTGTTTAGTAGTTCAAAAACTAATATCACACTAATCTCCATCTTTTCTGAATCTATTTGGATCTCACACATCTAACTGGTTCTGTTTTCTTGTTTTGGTCTATAATATATAATATATAAAGGAGGAAACAGAGGAAATTGTGTATTGGGTTGAGTTTTAACAGCTGGAAGGTTTAAAGGCTAGTGGTGAGCAGTGGATACACACCGAGGCCCAGACAGTGTTTACACGTGGACAGAGAGAAACAAAAAACTCAGAGACAGAGAGACAAATGGACAGGGGAAGACAGAAAGAGACAAAAAGAGACACAGATGGTTGAATAGGACACTAATAGAGTAATTGTGTGTTCTACAAGGAAAAAGAGGGAGACAGATGGGAGAAAAGTGTGTGATGGACAGAGAGACAGAGAGACAGACAGATATACCACCAAAGCAAAAGATAGATAATGAAAAAAGTGTGTGCATGCAAGTAAAAAAGAGACAGATGGAGACAGGGTGGGATGGGAAAGACAGAGATATGAAAGAATGAAAAGCAGGAAGGAGGATGATAGATTACCATATAAAAAAAGCAACAGAAAAGTACAACTCAGGAAGAAAATGAAACAAGAATATATGTCTCCTTATAACAACTTAACTGATGTGCTGTGGAAAGAGTGTGAGACTGAGCAAAGTTTAGTGTGCAAAGATTTACTCCATACATCCACACCAATTACAGTTGTAAATTCCAGACAGCCCAGTAAGGGAAAACAGTATTATTTTTTGCAGGAATAACACTTGTGTTGAATATTCAACAGCTCTGACTTTCTGTATACGGATAGTAGCACGAGAATATTTCCAGTACCCAGTGACAGAAATACATCCGAAAGCCATTTTTTATTGCTAACTCCATATTTCCTCCTCTTTCATCCTTTAGGCTTGCTTAAATCGAGGCAGGAACTCCTGGCCAGACTTATCTGCAGTAATGACACAGGAACCAGGTCCCAGATGAGTCTTTAAGAATAGCTCTGGTGCTAATTACAATCTGAATCACTGCACAGCAGCTGTGTGTCACATAACTCTGTGGTAATGAGCTTCAATCCCTGTTTTCCTCCCGGAAACCCATAACTGGTAAAGAAACAGAGACCAGAATGGTGACCGGTGGCAATGCATTCCCCACTTACAAAAAGTAAATTGTGTTAATAGGCCCTTAGTGTGTCAAACGCTTGAGCAAGTGTGCACTTCCTTGGTTGTAAATGCTGAACTCTACTTGAAGGCTATGCAGTACTTCCCAAAAGGGGCTACGCTTCATCTGGTCCATCTCCTCATGGGAATCCTCTGTTTGGCATATCTTCATGGATCCACATGCATCCCAGACCACAATGATGTGCTCTTCTCTTTTTTTCCATACAGTCAGGAATAATTCTCTCTGCCTCTGCTCACAGACAGCCATGCTGACCAGACAGGGCTAATCACAAGAGACCCTGGACTTCTGCAAATGCAGCCGAAACCCACAGTGAGAGGAGTTGAAAGTGAAGGAAGCAAGCAAATTGGATCCAGAAACGCAGCTTCACACATCTACCCCAGTGAGCACGCAGTCAGGCAAGCGAGCCCTGCTGCTGACACCGGCAAAATCACACTCCTGTCTCTTATCCTTTTGCCATCCTGTTATTCTACTACTATCACACTTTCAGTGTTACTTAAAATAAAGTTGCCATTCAAACAGCAGTGAGTGAAACAGTATAATACAATCAGTGAGAAAGGCCACTTATATCTCATTTCCTGTACATTGCGCTCCATAGTGCTTTGAAAATAAACTATATTACTAATGACAACTAGCAAAGTATACGTTCTTGTGAAATCAGTGTAATTACACTGTGCTACAGACCAGGAACTATCCAAAAATATTGGATTAAAGGTGTGGTCAATAATTTTTAAACTCAAAATCTAAACAACCTTTAAAAACAATCCCTCCAAAATTATGACTCCAAAACACATTCCCATGTATTATTGCTAGAGCGAATGAATGCTAGTTTTAAAAGAGGAGCTTTCTGAATGTCCTGATTAGTTGGATTTTTGTGGTTGATGTTTGTGTTTGATTCAGATTACACAGTCTGGGAAACAACAGGCCAGATTTTCTCCTCTGAGTATACATTTTGGTTTTGAAGAATATCTGATGAATGAGAGAAGAACTTACCAAATATTACCAAATAAATAAATATTTTTATTTAAAAAAAATTTGATAACCTACCCTTTAAACCATTTCTGGTAGGGATATAAGGTTGCTTTAACTCCTATTAGTAGAAATCACAAATGATACATTATTAGATAATTATTTAAATAAGTATTTAAAAATATGTTGTGTGTTACATCCAGTGTTTATTTTGTCTGTTTGTTTGTCAATCAACATATTCAGAACACATTGCATTTCTGCAGCTGTGTCCTCTGGCTCAGTTTGCATCTCCCAATTTAGCAGCTTGCATCTAGAAAAATGCAGTTGGATCAATTCAAAGTCAAATAATCTTTTCACTGCAATCAAACTGCACCAGAGTGTGTTTGGAACTGGACCGAGATCAACTCACTCAGTCTGTCCAAGTCGCTGCTGTGTTCTCACCGGTCCAAGCAAATCCCTCCGAATAACATCAGGGTTCTATTCAAATACAATAAATATGCATATATGAAAGAACCCTAATAGATTATTTAGAGATCCACTGGATTTGACCAACATTTATCTGCCAAATGTGACTGGCACTCTCAGCTGCCTGTGCATCCGTCAACCCTCTGATATTCCACACTTTCGAAGTTCCACACAAATGAAGTATAATGACTTTTTAATGGCTTCCAGTGCCATCATCAAGAATGATTATTTTAAAAAAAAAGTTTTTCCATCTTGTCATGCCACTTGCAGACGTTTTGCAATAGTTCATTTTCTCAAATGCGATGCTGACATGTTGTTGAAAAGCGTGTACTTGTGGACGTCCGAAAAACCATCTGGAGTGTGGAGAATGAAATGAGACTTAAACTAGACTGAGAGCATCAGACTGTGGATGAAGGCTAAATAGAGAGTTTAACCACAGCACTTGGCCACTCTGAAATTCTCCGCACTCCTCCAGATCCTTTCTTTTATGCTGGAAGAAGGAATAAACATCACGCTATGTCACACTTCTTGCAAAGGGGGTTAGCAGACGTACACACAGTGCAGTTTCGCACAACGCACGCTGGTAATAAAAGTAAGCAGAACAAAAGCAGTGGCCACATAAATTTATCATGAAATTACCAGTCTAAATCAAACAAAAAAAACTTGTTATGAGATGTGTAGTGTCCCAATCAAAGAGAGCTCTACATTGGTGTTGGGTTGAAAAAGGCTGCAATACTGTGTGCTTTAAGACTAATTTCTAAGACTAAGATGGAAACTACATGGCAAGTGACACATTAATCCATCAAATAAAAATGAGAATTGTTCTTCCATTACAGTGACAATGGAGAAGTCAGTGCAATAAAGCCACGGCGCTGCTGTGTCTCTCCACATTCATGCAACTGTAGTTAAAGTGCTTCATTACATCCTCCATGTGCCTTTGTATGATCTAAATTGTCTTCTCTCATCTTTATAAAATTTTGATGCCCATACAGTACACAAACACAAAATGAGAGAGACAAAACACAAGCCTTAAATAAGGGTATAAAAGAGAGGACAGGAAAAAGTAAACCCCTTTTCGGTGAAAGACAAAAGCCAGCAGGTCTTGCTATGTAACCATAAGGACTATAGAGACTGTAAAACAGTGAGTGTGTCTGGAGTGTGTTTAACACATGACCGGGGCACAGTTCGAGTGTGTGTTTATTTGAATAGAAAGCACTTGAGACATCCATCAATGTAAATGAATGAGTGTTAACAATCTGCGAATGTAAAGCAGGAACCAGAGAATCTAAATGTTCAGGATAGAAACGGAGCAGCTATACAGCAAAAGATATCATTTAAAGGAATAATTCAGAGGGTTTTCTTTCTTCACTACATGTGTGATTACCACAAATAAGAATTTTGACATGTTTCCCTGTGCTGAAAGAACACTAAACATTTATTTAAGGATCTATAATGCTTTTACTTTACTTTATAATGGTCTTTAAACAGCTGTTAAATTTCTTCAGTAAACATCTGAATACAAAACACTCATACAAAACTAAGACATGGAAAGTCTTACCAAAGCTGTTCTTAAGTCGTATCTAATATATTTTAGTTACTCATGCATTTTAAAGATTCTTTTGGTAACAGCTACATTGGTAACACAGAACTATAAATCCTTCTCTCTGAAATATTGTCCCATGTCCCATGAAATGATGAATTGCACAGATTTAGAGCTTCATTAACAAATACATCTTTATACACATGCTATATATATATATATATATATATATATATATATATATATATATATATATATATATATATATATATATATATATATATTTATATATATATGTGGTAGATAGAGAGATTAAGTACGTGTGTGTGTGTGTGTCTGAGAGAGAGAGAGGGAGGAAGGGAGGGAGTAATGGCAGCAGGTTTAAGGTTCAGCAGATGTGACCCCGATTTGTGAATGATAGAAGTCTTTGACACAGAGTTGAGTGAGGTGGGGAGTTGAGGGTTAGAGGATCTCAAAACAGTCACTGATAGACAGGGGAAGAGAGCAGCCTCTCACTCCATCACCACTGACTGACACATTAAAGGACTTAAAAGAGACAGAGAGAGAGACAGATAGAGTGAGAGAGACAGAGACAGAGAGCGAGAGAGAGAGAGAGAGAGAGAGAGAGAGAGATCAATATATCACCTACTAATATACTGGCCAGTATTTCTATCATTTCAACATGTTTTTTTTTTTTTGTCAAAATAAATAATGCAATATATTCTCAATATACTGTACATTATTGCCTCTTTTCATATAATCATACTGACCAGGTGTATGCTTTCTATCAGTGAATTTAATTTAAAAAATATATGTGTAATATTCTGTATAAACCATTTACCACAGTGTATATGGGCAAACATGATTTTGTCTTACAGTTGATAGATAGTGTTAGTGTAAACTGTAAATATATGCTGTGTACCTCAAGTGTTTAAGCAGAGTGATCTAGATCAGCCTTTTCCAGTTAGAGCTAGATTTTTCCAATAAAATTAAAGGCACAACCATTTCTCAGTTAACATTACATATTTCTTACTCAGATTTTCATATTTGAGATCATTTTATATATTGCATATCTCAGTATGTCTTTTTCATAAGGGAAAGAGAGTGACAGACAGAGAAAGACAGAGACAGTGAGAGAGAGAAAGAGAGAAAGAGCAAAATGTAAAGTGCAAAAAATAGTAGAGACTCTTTAAGAGTATGCTATAAAATAGCAAAGCAAAGGCTATAAACTTAAAAGGCACATTTAGTGTAATAAAGCCTGTGAAG
Organism: Pangasianodon hypophthalmus; assembly: GCF_027358585.1. NCBI lineage: Eukaryota > Metazoa > Chordata > Actinopteri > Siluriformes > Pangasiidae > Pangasianodon > Pangasianodon hypophthalmus. Next base: position 11,514,156 of record NC_069713.1, read on the forward strand.
GATTTGAGTGAAAGTGCAGTGAGGAACAAAAGCAGAGACAAGAAAAAAAAGTTTTGAGAAAGGCGATTGTGTACTGCTACTGTGCTCTCGTGCCCTTGTCCACCGTGACCCTTGGGTCATCCCCAGGAAAGGAATTAGAGCATGTTTAACAAGAGCCTGTGGAAAAACTGCCTTACATGGCACACATACAGTAAATCTCCTCTTTACGACACTGAAACTCAATTCAAGAGGCTGCCGTGAGGCTGCAAAAGAAAAGGGGAGATGAGAAAAGAGAAATAATAATAATAATAATAATGATAATAATAATAATAATAATATTTAATAATACTTTTATGTATATAGCGCCTTTCTCAAACCCAAGGTAAAGTTACATCAGGGTGATAATAAGCAATTTTTGTAACACGTACAAAATTTAGAGAATTAGAAAAATCACAGGACAATTAACAGAATGGGGTGAAGAATTAAGTGATAGAAAGTATTATGTGTAAGTGATTGGTGCTATAGAGAGAAAACAGAGAGAAAGAGAAAGTGTAAATGAGGTTTTGAAGCACTGTTTAACAAGATCTCATTTGTCTAACCCACCTGCTGATCTCCACACACATGCTGCAGATTAAGAGTTATAGTGATACAAACATATATACACACTGAGCCACTGAATGTGACAGTTTATAGTGACACACACACACACACACACATACAGAGTATATGCATTTTGTAAGCACTGTTCAAGCTATTTATGACCCAAAGTAACAGTCACTTTACAAGATTACACAGTTTCAAACTCTTGCTCCTCTATTCTGCAGCCATTAATTAACACACTTTACAACTCTGTGGCAAGCTGTGGAATTCACAGTGCATGTGTCTCAGAGAAAACTAAGTAAAACAGTCATGCAGAGGAGGCCTTGCCTGTGATCTAATCTGGGCTCGGCTTCCAAGGTCCACAATTATTACAATATAGTGCTAAAATAGATCCAAAACTTGGGATCGACATTAAACAACAACGTGTGCCAAACACCCTCAGGAGGCCCCATTACAGAACTCCATCTGGCGCTCCTCCTGTGCAAACAACACCGAAAAGACTGTTAAATCTTCAGTTAGATCCACTCCGATTAAAATGTGAATTGAAGCCTTCTGTCTGGTCACAGAAACTCACGTATGAGGGCAGCCATACAGGACTCTTAGCAAAGGAAAAAGGAAAAATGTTTTAGTGTAAAGAAGTAGTGCTTAATAGTCATTCCTCTCAACAGCCTGAAGGTATGTATGATTCACAAGAAAAACACATTTGGTGCTGTTTGTGCAATTAATTGCCTTTGGTGTTCATCACAGATTACATGCATAAGCAACAACGTCACATCAGTGCAAACCGAGTCTCTTGGAAAATTCATCTTTTATAGTGTGGAAAAAAAATTAATGTTGTCTTAATAAACCTATAATCTATCAGAAAGCTAATAAACACATGAGATCCTGAAGTCAAGAAGGATTTATGACTCATTTGCCCATATGGTATGCATGCGTAAAAAACTTTCATTAAATCCGGGAAAAAAAAAAAAAAAAAAAAAACCCAAGCTGATTTGCAAAGTAAAAGTCTACAGAGGACTGAATCTTTCACATGATCCATTTTGTGTGTTAACTTTATGAAAACATAAAAATTACATTTTTATTTAAACATATAAAATAGAGGATGTCTACAGTGTGATTTAATGCAGCCTAAAAGTCATTTTGGAGACAGCAAAGGGGTATGCAATTTAATATGACCAAAGGACAGGTATTAAATTTGTGGAATCCTGTTTAAACCGTTATTTTTTTTAAACTTTCTCAAAATTATGTCTCGGTGTTTAACTATAATGTTTTTTTTTTAAATAATGGCTTAATATTGCTAAATTTGGTTTCATATTAGATATTCACATCATATTTGCACTTTAATCAGTGCTATACTTTGTTGTACTGTAAGTAATGCTAGCAAATTAACTACTAGTGAACTAGCTTACATTTGTCACGCATAGACACAGGTGGGATTTCAGTGTGGAAATCTTGGTCTGCATTGTAATATTCTCAAAGATTAATATAACAGAAGCCAATCCTGTCAAAATATACCAAAACAACCAGGTTCTGTGGCTAAAAGATCATTTTTACCAATTCATCCTTCATGAAGTGATTGGTTTAAAGACATGGAGCTTATTTTGTGAACTCGCAAACTGAGCTCAGATATAAGGGTATCATGTTATTTTACCTTGGAAACGTGAATTTAAGATTGTACTAACAAATTTGACCAAAAAACAAAATCCTACATGAGTTATAATTTGAAAACCAGATTTTTGAGAGCAGGATGACTTTCAGATAAATTCATTAATTTTATACTTTGTTGACTATGTAGTGTTTGGGAGGATAAAGTTCTCAAATAAATGCTATTCCAGATTGTTCTCCAGATCCGGAGGTCTAAGCTGGATCCTCTCAGGCTTTTATATCCGTGCCAAAATCATGGTACACGTCCTCACTGGAATATATATGAGATCATGGCTACAAGTGAGCTGCAGGAGCAATGACCAATCAGCTTGTAGTGTTTTACTGAATAAGACAGAAGAAAAAGAGAGATAGCAGATTGTGTAGCAAAATGAGGGACAGTGACCCAGTAGTTGAAAGTGGGGGGAAAAAGAGAATGATGATTAATAAAAAATATATATCAGGAAAGTTAAGTGAGTTGGGGAAGGAAGGAAAGAAATTTTGGGTTTCCCTAAAATTCCAGTATGGAAAGACCTTCACTGTGTTCTTTTATTTGACACATGAGAGATAAAGAGAAACTCCTTAATACTGGGAAGATGATTTAACCGGGTATTACACATTATGTAAAGCCTCAGAGATGGGATCAACACTGGAGGTAACCCTCCTGCTGTACCGATTACTGGCAATATTCAATGTGTAAGACAGAAAAGCTTTAGCAGCTTGGTTTATCAAAACACTCAAGAGATGAAGAGCTCAGTGTTTACTAGGCTGTCAGATTTACACTGTACCAAAACACTGCTGTATTCAGTAGCAAGTGTGACTGAGGTGCTCTTTAAGGAACTAAAGAGTCTCATAACTATCCTGACCAAGAGCTACCTCGTTTCAGAACAGTTTCCTTCTTTGCCTTTCCACCATGTTGTAAGAACCATAACCAGTATTTAAAGATTGATAGGTGTTTGGCAAATATTCAAGTCAATTAAATTCTATTTTATTTGTATAGCTTTTTTTTTTTTGCTATATGCATTGTTACAAAGCAGCTTTACAGAAATCTGGATGTAGATTTAGATTTGTAATGAAAAACCCAGAGGCCATAGTAGCAAGGAAAAACTCCCTGAGATGACATGAGGAAGAAACCTCGAGAGGAACCAGACTCAAAATGGAACCCATTTTCTTCTGGATGACACCAGATTTGTCTTTATAAGAGTGATTACAGTGTTATAAGTTATTACAGTGCACAGGTGTCAAAGAAGAAAGACAAACAGTATTAAGTGTGTTATAAGGATGTTCAGTATGAGCATATTAAGATTAGGATTCCTGGGATGAGCACAGCAGAGTCTATATAAGTACATCGGCGGCTCTTAGGTAAAAATGTTCAGTATCCATGTAGGATTATCTACTGAAGCAAGGGCTGGGACATGGGCATAAACTGTTTTTAGTAAGAGCTAGTTTACGGGGTGTCCACATGGGCTCCAGCAGCAGAAAAGAATGCAGAAAGATCCAAGCAGAAGTCTATCCTGGCTGTTATGAGTGGCTCACCAATAGAAGCATGCTCAGAACAAACTCCTGCCACAGTTCTGACTCGTCAGTTGTACAAAAGCAAAAGCATAAAGGACGAATTATGCTTTGCTGGTCATTTTGTGGCTTTGATATGATACAAGCTTTAGCAATCACTTATGTGCCTTCTGTGTAAAAGGGTTGGTAAATCTATGAAGGTAATGTCTGACCAAACAATGATGTTCAGTACAGCATGATCTACCCGAATAGATCCTGGTTTGTAGAGATGTACCTGATCTGGAGCAGGAGCTGAATTTGGACCAGGCAAGGAACAAAAAAGTTCTGAAGGTTTCTGAAAGGTTCCTGTGGTATATAGTTCCTGTGATGTGTATAAAGGAGCTGTGGTTTAGTTTCCCCTGTACATGAGTAAGTGAATAATGAAGGTGGGGATACGGTGAGGAGAGCAGGAAGGTTGGCAGTGATGCAGGAGACACAACTTGTTTGCAACATTTCTGTCTCTGCTAAACATTCCCCAAATTCCTCCCCATTTCTCCTCTCTGTCCTTCCTGTGCTCTGGTTGGATTTATGGGTGTCTGTGGTCGTTTGGGTGAGAGTAAATATTTACAGGCTATCCTTTGAGGAAATGAAGCAGCAGCTTCTCTCTGACCTCTGACTGCAAAACAGTAACCTGCCGATCATATGACAGATGCCACGTGTCACACTGGCTATACGCATAAGAGGTGTTGATCTACTAGTCAGTAGATAAAGCATGAATGTTGTTCAGGTTAAACACATCTCTTCCAGCTGATTACTGAATGACTGACATGAACTCACTGCCAATGAGATAACAGTCCTTTTCTTCAGCCCCTTTTTAAACACCTCTTTCCCTTTTCCATTAACCTTATCATAAAAGCAAGCAGAAAGAGAGTGACAGAATTAGAGGAAGAATGAGGAACAGACCCCAGTGAGGCTTGCTTTCCTTGTTGTCTGATAGCCAGCAGTTATTATTGCAGCAGGATGTCAGGGATCTGGTGTCAAGATTTGCTATGACTGTCACAATATAAAGCAAGAGTAAATATGCACATGTGCACAGAAAACAAACTCTGGAGGTTTCACAATCCTCTACATGCTGTCCATGTCCACTCTCATGAAACAGTAGCCCCATTCTCATCTTTTCCAAAATAGTAGGCAGGATGGACAAATCATTGCATTATCTACATCACGAAAGTAAAAGCTCCAATGTGCAGTTCTATGGAAAGTTGCCCAGGAACCTAACTGACTAGGCTAAAAAGTGGAAGCTAACATAATGCTATAACGTATGGCGAGCCTGTTAGCTAGATAAGTGCATTAATACAGACTAAGGGATATTTATTAAGTCCCAGGATGATGTCTGTGTAGCTGATAAAGGGTTTCATGTAGCACATCACATTTGTGCCACTAAAAATAGTCAAGTCATTGTCCATTTGTTTCAGCTATGAGCTGTCATCTTCTTGCATCACAATATAAGTGAAAAAATTGCATTTGGCTAGTGTGTTTATTTACTCTCAATACATTTAACTCAATTCCTCCTCTCAACATGCAGTGTGCTTCAGAGCTTGATTTTGTTTGTTGTGCCTTTGTGTTGGTTTTGGTCTTGTCTCCACCCCTATCATGTCATTAGTCTGTTACCAACTGTGTTCGTCTGGTTGCTATTAGTGCTTAATTAGTTTATCTATTTATATTATGCTGTTTCTGTGTTTCATTGCATTCCTCGCCCGTTCTCTTCGTATTTACAAATATCTGCCTAAAAACCATATCTGGTCAAATCCACTCTACTCATGGCACCTTGGCCGATGTTTGCAGTTTAGCAGGCAGTACAATTCAGAACGAGTAGCTTGGTTGTTGAATATACTTGTATATCGAGCAAGTACAAATAAAAAACTAATAGCCCAGACATACAATCTGCTTGTTCAGGGAGCCTGGGTTACTGAATCCTCCACCCCTGAGAGAGTGAATTAAATGCATTTTAAACTAGCAGTGGAAATGATCAGTGCTCATGAAACACTTTTTTTCTCCCAGTTTTAGTTGAATCTACTTCCCGTGTTACACAATGTTACACAATAGCTGCCAAGCCATTAAATACAGGGAGGAGAAAAAACACGTATGGGAAGCTGCTTTCATTATTTAAGCACATTTCAGGTCAACAGCCTGTGTGGTACATCCTGAAAGTATACAACATTCTGAAGACCTTTCCTTGTTTGGAGAATCACCTTCAATAAAACAATGATTGTGGCTCAACTCTGTTTTTTATTGTGACTATAACTTTTCACTCCCCTGGGTGAAACACACACTCTGTAGCACTAATCATAATGACCAGCACACAACACAGGAAGGTATAAAACTCAGATCATGCTCTCAGTCATGGTGGTTATTTTCCTTGGATCAGGTTTTACAGCCCACCAAAGATTGATCTAGATCTATGCCTAGTTCCTTTATAGTGTCGTGAAAATCCAACCCAGAACCAGCTATTTAAATCTTTACTTATGAAGGAAGATACTTTACTTATGAAGATACTTACTGTGGAAGATAAGACAGTGTACAATTCTCAGAAAAGCTGCTAAATAAACAAATCAGATACATAACCTGGTTAAGTGTGTCAAACATTACAGGAAACTCTCATCTCCATTGCACTTTTCCAGTGTCCACCATACCAAAGGCTCACTCCATCTCTCTGTCTGTAATACATCACCATTCAAACCTTCTATCATAAATTAAACAGTTAGACTGCCTTGTTATGGGGTGTGTCTTTGCCTTGACGCCATCTAATCACACTTTAATACCATGACTGTTTATGGTAACTTTGTTTGATGCCAAAACCGGCACACGGGTGGTAAAAGCACTAGCTGACCACACTTACCACTAATTTGAAAATAATATAGCTGTAATGTGGTTATCACCTAAATATCTTGTTTGTTTTCTCTGGTAGCAGCCAACATTCTCCAAAGCCACCACAAGCTCAGACACTGGATCACGTTTCTTATGTATTTGAGAGAGGTTATGGTGGGATAGTGGGTCAGTCCGTATTTATTACAGAGATATGTAGCAAAATCTCACAGTTGGCTTAAAAAATAAACACTTTAGGTGTCAACATGACATGGGATACATACATATATATATATATATATATATATATATATATATATATATATATATATATATATATATATACACATACACCAAAGCTAAAATATCACTGCTATGGCAAAGTCTTTATATATATATATACATGAGAGAGAGTGAGAGAGTTACACTTTGTCATAGCAGTGCTGGTTTAAGAGCAAAGAGGCCCATTGTTCCCATTGTTTGCTTTAGACAGAAAGGGAAAATCACCATAATGAAAGGGAGTTAATACAGTGTTGGTATGTTTCTGCAATTATGAAAAAACACACTTTTATGGAAGACATGTGAACAAAAACAGTGAAATAAGTTAGCATTACGCTTGATTCATTGCGAACAGTGTGTATCTGCTTAATATAACAAACAGAGTGACTCATAACAGACTGTTAACACGTTAGTGCCTCCATTTCAGCTTTCAGTGATAGAGCAGCACAAAAATCAAAGAAAGAATGAGAGAGGAGCCAAAGTAGAGTGAAAGAAGATATCTCATTGAGGACACATTAAAAACAAACCACCATCTACAAGCCTCAGTTCATTCTGTATGCAGTAAAGCTGAGCTCTCGGCCTCTGCTCTATTCCTGTGTGCATTTACAGAATGCAGCCTTTTCATTTGACTACACTGTATTCATTTCCTGATTCGTTTTCAGTGTCACAGTATGAGCTTCTTTGTGTCTTTTGTGTTTTCCTCTCATTTGGCTATGTGATTGCCAAAACTGGGGTGAAACAGAATGACTGCAACATATTAGAAAAAAAAGTATAATCCATGACCTTTCCAAAAAAATATATTCATTTTTTATTATTACAGATACTTATTGTACATTTGTACATTGATGTTTAGGAAAAATTATAAGAGAAAAACTAAAATGTTGACTGTTACATTGACTCTGAAGTAGACTGAATGTAGACTTTAGTTGGACTCACACTACTAATGTGCCAGAGGTGGAAAGTGTTAAAGGAACTGTACTTTGTTATTATAGTTAATTATTGTTGTTTTTACTCAACCTGAGCATATCTAAATATTAATATTTGTGCTCAATAAAAAATACTATATTATAATTATACTGTACATTAGAAGAATAATATTTTGTTCTTCCAAGTACTCATTATGCAGTTTAAACATTTCCATTTCTTTTGCCTGGCTACCAATACAATACACATGTTCTTGTGCATTTTAATTTAATAACTACTTTTAAAACAGGAAATCAAATCCATACAAATCATTTTTGCACAAAGAATGTCTGTTAGTCTCACTTGCTTTTTATACATTAAAGTTACTTTAATGAAAAGAAAACAAGCTCAAAAGTATTGTACAGATCTAAAGAAACACGTTATTGCATTTAGTTTAATATTATACAAATGAAAGTGTAAGAAAACGTTCATATGAAGTGAGTCATTTGAGAAAAAGACTTATAATTTCTGTAAAAGTCATTTACTTGCTACTTTTAAATACTGATATAAAAAGTGTACACAACCCTGTTAAAATTGCAGGTTTTTGTGATGTGAGATCATTTCCCACCTTTAATGTGATAGAGTATGCGGTATCACATTCAAACTCATGTTCAAAAGTAATAATGATCAGCTTTTTTTGTATAATTTTCTTGACATCTTCTTGGCTTCACCTGACTGCTGAAGCCATGGTCTGCAAAGATCTTACAAACCATGCATGGGATCTCACTGTCGAAATGTATCAATCAGGAGAGGGGCACAAAAGAATTTCCAGAACATTGGATGTACCATGGAACACCATGAAGGCCATCATCAACAAGCGGATACAATGGGGCACCACAGTGACATTACCTAGTGCAGGATGACTGTCCAAAATTGACAAAAGAACAAAAATGAAAACTTATCAGGGAGGCTGCCAAGGGACCAACGGCAACATTAAAGGAGCTGCAGGAATATCTGGCAAGTAATGATCACTCTCTGCATATGAGAACAATCTCTAGTATTCTTCATTTCTGTGCTATAGATTAAATTGTGTTATGGTCTGATGAGACCAAGGTAGAACCTTTTGGGCATAATACTAAAAGATATGTTTGGTGAAAAAAAAAAAAAAAAAACAGACAGCTTATCACCCAAAGAACACCATTCATATGGTGAAGCATGGTGATGGCAGCATCATTTTATGGGGCAGCTTCTCTTCAGCTGGGACTGGGGCTCTAGGCAAGGTAGTTCCAAATACCACAAAACCTGCTTCTGCTAGACAGCTGAAATTAAAGAAAAAATTACACCTTCCATTACAATAATAACCCAAAGCACAAGTCCAACTCAGCAAAGGAGTGGTTTCAGAGGAAGGAGATCAATGTTTTGGAATGGCCAAGTCAGAGTCCAGATCTAAATCCTATCAAAAACCTCTCGAATGACTTGAAGAGGGCTGTGCACAGGAAATCCACTCTCAATTTGATAGAAGCTAATTGCTACTTCCACTTTTAATTCAACAAGATTTTAAAACATACTTTCACTTACGTATCACATCTCGTTCTCGTTTCCCACCCTTGCAGTCTGGCAGCCCACATTGTGTGAACATTGAATGTGTTTTGGTGTGGACCTACCTGTGCATTCGAGCTGCAGGCCCTTGCCATAGTGTCCTTTCTCACAGACACAGTCATACTGGCCAGTGTGTGTGCCACACTTACAGCTGGCCATCAGGTCACAGCAGTCCCTCCCCTCCACACACAGAGAGGAGCAATAGGACATGTCATCCTGAATGTAACCACCTGAGGGCAAGTCTGAGAGAGAGAGAGAGAGAGAGAGGCAAATGGTGAAGAAATGAAGGGTAAGGACAGTGTGAAGATGAGAACACTTAATTTTGTACTGGCAGAAGACAAGATAGTTGTGGCTTTGAGAACTCTCAGAACTCAGATTGTGTGTGTGTGTGTGTGTGTGTGTGAACAACAATGAAATCCAAAGTGTTGGCAGAAGCATCTTTGTCTCTTTATATGCAGAGCAAACAAAAGTGGATTGGACTCCAGATGTTAGCACACACTCTGGAGCCAAGCTGCTGGCAGCGGCTGCACGTTGCTGAAGACAGAATATCACAGCGGGAGAATAACTCGTCATGCCACAGACTGGCCTCTTATCTTCCCTCATGAAGATCACTTATTCACACAGATTCTTAGTGGCTCTTTATGATCTCTCCTGCATTGCTGGCTGTAGTTAGATGATGGATTTAATGCTTTTGTAGGGAGAACGTGTTTACTTGGCTATTGGGCCTCATAGATTAAACTAGGGAAGGTTCTCCACATGCAGAAACACTAACATTATGATTCATTCCAGCAGGTTTTGTATTATATTGGGGTTACTATTAGAAACAAGAACTGGGATTTTGGGGGGGAAACAAAATCATTTGTTCCAGAGCAAAATGAGGAGGAGAAATCAACAGCGAAGCAGACATGGATGACACCATTTTATAGGAATGTAATTTTGTTCCCTGCACCTTATCCAAGCAAAGTTTTAGGTAAATATTGTGGATTGGCACATTTACAGCTATGTTCAGGTATGCACTAAAATCTGCTTATTTATTCAGAACTTAACTGCGACACTCAGTAATACATTTGTGGACAATAAGAAATGTGAATCCAGCTGGAACTGGATGCATAAACCACCATCTTATCACATGATGAGAGATGGCACGATACTACTAAGTTTTACTGCTACGCTTTTAAAGCACTGTTTTAAAAAACTATTTTAAAGCACTTAAATTTGTGCTGGATCAGGAATGTTTAGAAAAAGCAATGCTTAAAAACAATGTTTAGAAAAAGTCATGCCGACTCTTGTACAAACAGTTCCTCAAGCATGGGATTCCTAAACTGACCTTACTGCCAAACTCTCTGTTGTAGGGTTTACACCTTAACAATCCTTGATTTTTTTTGGTAATGCTTTACATTAAAGGTTCCCTTAGCTAACATATTTTCTGTATTAATTAACGTTAACAAAGTAATTAGGTAAGTTAATACACACATTAATTGACATAAATTTTTACCATTGATTAATGTTTATTCAATCCATGACTCCATATAAATGAGCAAAAATTAAATTATAGCATGCTGCATGTTAGTTGGTAACTTACTGAACTCTTCAGGTGTAAATATTGAAACAAGCTTCAGGCTCAGTTTTGAATTTTGACAGTTAGTAAGTGCAGACATGTTAATGAAGGTGTTGTCTCATATCATTGTGGGCTTAATTTTACTCATTAACGGTATGAACTTTAGTTAATGAAGTTGTTGATTCTTCATGCTAACGAAAATAATGTCAGTGTGTGTAGCAAGGTTTTAGCCTTATAGTATTCTTAACCCATAGACTATATATACTAGCATGAAGATATATTTCTGGACATAGACTTCAACATACTTCCGTAATTGACTCTGCTAGAGGTAAACAGTATGTTTGTACACCTGACAGATAACTTCAATCTCTAGCCACTTCTTTAACTTTTCTACAAGTTAGCTAGCCTGTCATGATAACTTGTGGTAAATACTGAGCCTATGCATTTCTTTTGGATAGGCTGTATAATTTATATTTGGTTGTTAATTTATTATAATTTTCATAAGAAGACATTTTGTATTATTAATAGTTCATGATGTATTATTGTGCCCTGGTTATTGTTTAAGTACATAATTTACAAAAAAGTGAACAAATGGAAAAGTCTTTCCAAAAAACAAGCCATGTATGTGGAACTGGTATTCACTGCCAGGTTTATTATTATTAATGTTTATTAAAATATTTCATCTGAACTTATTACCAAATCTTTAATAATCTGAATTAGTGAACTCTCCTTCTGTGCATTTAAACCCTGTCATTTTATTTTCCTTTCCTTACACCTTTACAATGATTGATATTATTTTTCACTTATTTAGTACCTGTGGATCAAAATGTGGTGGGAAATAAATTTTGTTTGCAAGAAATCGTCAATGCTATGAAGCTTACTGAAAAAAAACCCTCCAAATATTGTGAATTGCATCATCAGCTAATTTCATGTCTCACCTTCATGAAGAGCACGACGTGCGAGAGCTTCGAATTCGGCAAAGTTGTGCACAAAGTAGCAGTGTTGATCTTTGGGGTGTGACGCCATGTCATGAAGTTCACGGATATTTCCCTGCCAGATGCCCAGGGTGAAGATCTCTACACCACTCCTGCGAAGCACTGCTGCTACTGGCCGAGGATCCCCGCCATTCGAGTAGCCGTCTGTGATGAGGAAGATGACTTTTGTGGCATTCTCACGTGAGTTCCGCAGAATTTGCTGCAGAAATGTGCATAGGTTAATACCAGTGTACAAACTAAAAACAAAACAAAAACACAACACTTTGCTCATTTTTATGTACCAATATTAAGGCAATGATCTCAGTATAGGCTACTGTTTCACTTGTTTCCTGTGTAGTTTTCTCTGTTATTGTAGGCTAAAGAGTGTTACAGACTAATGAGTTCAGATGTTTCCACTTTGTAAAGCCAAACCAACTCCTGTCTGGAAATAAGTCATCACTCTGTCGCCTCATAAAGTTGTAAATCTCAAGAAAACAAAAAAAAAAAACTTACAAAGAGATTATACATTTCTTTCAAAGAACACCCAGTGACCATCACAAAACCACCAGAACATTAACACACACACACACACACACACATATGTGTCTTATGTCTCCGTCTCTCAGTGAAGCACAAAATTTTCCTGCTGCATTGCTTTAGTCTAAGACTGATTGCTTAATTATAAGTGTAAAGTCATTTCATCTGTAATGAAAGAAAGACTAACAAGAAAAGTCCAAAAGTTTGCTCTTGATAGAAAGGAAATAATTGGATACTTGACTGTGAGCCCTCCAAGATACAAAAGATAAAAGAGGAATGGGGAAGAAAAGGACAGCAGACGAGAAATGAAAAAGCGGAAAGGAGGAGGTAATAAGAGAGTGGCTGAGACAACACTTAAAATGTGAAACAGTGGGAGAAAGAGAAAAGGAGAAGGAGAAAGCCACTATGGCCTTTACTCTATAACTGGATTCACTTCAAGGACAGTAAGCCCAGGACCTGGGCATATCCACACACACACACAATCTGTCAGATCCACCAAGTCAATCCAAGAGGCACCCTACAACTACATCCTTATTATTCCAACACACACACACACACACACACACAGACGTACACTTTCACCGCAGTGATGTCAGTGCGGCTGGGCCCCATGGGAGTGGGCCTGTGGCCTAAAAGAGGGTGCGATTGTGGCCATTTATGAGACGGTAGCTCAAAGACACAGACAGCACCCAGTATATATGGTTCTAGTGCTGAGGTTTACAGTTTGGAAGTGAGTCAATAGCTGGCAATGGGAACAAGCGGGAATAAAGACAGTCAGTGTGATGAGACAGAGATTGCGGCTGAGAGAAATTACAAAAAATGCATTAAAAAAACATGTATATAGACAAAACAAGTGACTCAAAGGTGATGTGCTATGTAGTCATATGCATTATTATCTGAAGAATTCATCATCCATCTGAAGCAATCATCTGAATTATCTTGGAAAATTAAAAATAAGGATCATTCAATCTAAAACTTTTTAATCAAAAAATTTTTTTTGCAAGTTTTTTGTTTTTGCAAACAAATTGCTTATAGGCTGTATACAGGATTGCGATTATTGCTTCAAGGCCACAGTGTAGAGGTATAAGTCCAAATTTGGAGAAAATGTAAACCCAGATATTAACATAGAGTGAAGTAAAATTATGGGATGGAGGTGGGACGCTGGAAGAGTTGCCAGAATGGGGAAGCTCCCAATTAAATACTTGTGGCAGAGCAGTCAGCACAAACAGGGTAATTATTTGCACATACTTCTGCCAAGCTTTCATTACAGATTTTCTGTATTGACAAGGGAATCCTATTGAAAGGATGGTAAAGAACACATTTTGGTTCTGTGTGTGTGTGTGTGTGTTTTTTTTCTTTTTAACCAAAGCTTTCCAAATTGTGTCATATCCCAATCCCACCCAGTAGCTGGGTTTCCCCATTTCAGGATAATCAATTTGGTGTTTTGGACAAGCACATGATTTCTCTCAGACACACAAAGCCTATAACTGCTGCTTATGAAACGTAATAGCAGAGCTAAACACACTTGGAGGAGAACTCTAACTGCTGTCTTCAGTATACATGAGCTACATGATATGCCGGTCTCTTTTGGGCTTCTAGCGATGTAACTGGGCAAATACTTAGAACATTGCACACACTGTGGTTTGCTTTTTTAATCATGCATTTTTATATTTACAGTGTGTTTGCATGCAACTCAACTTACTGTGTAATACTGTACATGTTATTTTAATTAATAAAACCAAGTATACACTAACTAACTAATTACATTACACACAAACATCTTTCCCATCATACCTTCCAAACATTAACTCTTAAAATCAGCCAAGGAGTCCAACAATCCCACACACACACACACATACACACACACACTTAGGCTTTTGTAATTATGGGGTGGCACAGCTGTGCTGTGAACCACTGTTCCTGAACTAGTCCTTTCTTTGCCCACATAGTGGTCGAACAAAAACACACAACACACACAAACTTTTTTCCCCCCAAAATGTATTTGTGACTGTGGTTCCCTCATACTGTGATCCATTTTAAACTTTTCCTTATCTAATGCACCTGGTCCAAAATAGTGCTTCATTTCCAAATCCTTCATGAGCTGAACCAGATGAGTTAGAACAGTGTTTCTTAACTGTGGTCCTGGACTACCACCACCGTGCAAACAGGTCTAAGTGCCAAGACAGCCGTAACATAAGTCTAGAATCTAGTCTATAATCTAGTTACAGTGGGTTTTACACAGTTGAAGGGTGCTGTGATCAAGGGGGACCTGAAACCAAGAGTTTTTCTTCTTCTCTATGGCAGTCAAGGACAGATGAAGAGCTGGTGAGACTGGGTCTTCAGTTAATCTATTTAGTGGTGTGAATGGGGCTTTATTTTGAGCCATGATTAACATCTTGTAGCATATTATGTTAGGGTTGCATAAACAGGCTGGGAGATACTCAGCAAGTGGGTTAATAACTTGGGTTCAGGCACAGCAGCATCAGGCACAGCAGCTTTTTGACTCTTTCATTTTTGTCACTGGCTAGAGAATGCATTTCTTTTTTGCTCAGCATTGCCAGCATAATCTAGAAATGTGCCATGTCATTGATTTTGTTTTGGTCCTGTCTCTGTCCCTGTTCTGTCATTGGTTTGTTGTCCTGTTGTGTTCACCTGTTCTGTGTTTTGTCTTTGATTAGTTTGCCTATTTATACCATTTTCTGTCATGGTGGCTTTCCAAAATTTTATCATGCATTTGTTAAAAGTCTGAACTATGAAAAGAGTCTGAACTATGATTACTTGTTCTAATTTCACTTCATTTTGGCCCATACCAGTGGTTTCACCCCAATACTGACACCATTTATGATTCCAGGATTGAGTTTACACACTTGTGTCCTTCCTTTCTCGGTAACATTAGGGCTGGAAACTGGCCATGCCTTTATGACAGCTTGGAATCCCTGTTACAAGCGCTGTAGCTCTCTGTGATTAGTCAGATGTTTCTCAAACCTTATAGTCTGTGAAGTCTTGCTTCTCATGAAAAAGATGAAGTCAAGTTTTTATGTGAAAGATACAGGGCAGCCTTTCCATCAGATCTAAAAGCAGTGCCGTGGCCTCAGCAGTCCATGAGCCTTGCTATTCATCTAGCGTAGGAACACTAGCTCTATCATCCCTCCCTGTCTGGAGGATTCCATTTTGGCTAAGCGGTCTCTGGTCCAGTGAAATTCAATATTTGGCCAACAGACACTTTGGTCATGTTCAGCATGATGAATTTGCATTTAAGTTGGAATTAAAGACTCTGTGGATCACATAACAATCACCAGATAAACCTGGAGAGGCTTCAGTAAATGCTTCCTCTCTCTCTCTCTCTCTCTCTCTCTCTCTCTCTTACACACACACACACACACCTAATTCCTATCATCTGCACAGTGGAAATCTTTGTCAATATTGTACTGCCAACATGACAGAATCTCAGGACCAGCAATCATTAGCTACATGTCTGGGATTTGTTCTGATTATTTTACTGCACAGCTTCCTTCAGAGCCATGCTGTGTCTTTGATCTTGGAGCCTTCACACCTGCTAACATGGAGGTAATCCTTTATCCAATCATCTACTTCCTGCCTGCCACCATAGGGCATACTAAGTGAAGCATCACCACACCAGATTGTCCTGATTCATGACAACATACAACAATTGCACAGGTTTGTCCTGATTTACTTATTAAAAACCTACAAAGAAACTGCTGAACTGGTCTCAGATCAGTGTAAAGAGTTAAATGTCTTTAGTCATTAGTTTAGTTGTTCTGAATGATGAATCCTCTGAGATTTCACCTGTGCATTAATCACCAAGGTAAGTAGATGAGAAAAAGATGGAATGGAAAGATATATATATATTATATATATATATATATATTTTTTTTTACACAGGATCAGTTCTTGGCTTTGGTGCTTTAAACTAACAACATCAACATAAAAACACAGGTCAAAAACATCCTCAGCTGGATAAAATGAACTGCTTCCAATCTTGTGCTATTGTGCAACATCAGATCTTAAAGTAATCCTAAAATGGTCATGGGAACATTTCTAAAATAATATGTGGAGTAAATGTGGAACAAATGTTCTTCAAGCACAAATCTCTGAACTAAAACGAAGACCAACATGATAAATAAATGTTTTTAAACCACAGTGCTGTTGAATTTTCGACTCTGATTGGTGTTGATTAATTTTCTATCTCACTGTGTACTGCACACTATATATGGCTGTGATGATAATAAAGATCTACTTGACCTGATAACAGCAGCTCTCACAGTAGTGTCGACTGTAATTCAAAGCTTATCTTATCGATAATAACAGCACATTCACAGGAACTTGTATGGTGATATGGTGAAGATTTATGTAAGGAGATGCTTATTTCTCATGTATGGAAGGAGTCTCCAGTGTCAACACCTTCAGAGAGTGAGAAGTCAAGCTGTAACTTGAAGTTTTCAGACATGGCAAAGTCTTAAAGACACAGGACTTTGTGGTTTCTATGTAACATGACTAATTGCAATTCTTTTTAAATCTAAATTAACTTTGTCTATTTATATCTGTTATAGTGATAACAGGAGCTAATTTGACTTGGAGATATTCCACATCCATAACTATAAATGGATAAAACATGTCATTCTTTATGTGTCATTCAATGTGTCATTCTTTAATAAATAACCAAAAAGTGTAATTTGTTTAATTCACCAGTGCATGTAAAAGCTAATCTTTATATTAGAAATGTACTAGTCACCCCCACCTTAATGCTTACATTAAAAAAAAAATTCAAAGGTATAGCGAAACGAACATATATGCTAAATATGGCACATTCACCATGGCTATTTTTTTTTTTTTACCCCACTCATAACTAGAACCTTAAATGACAGACAATAAACCACGGTTGACCATGGTTAGCTTAATCCCCCAAACTGTCAGAAACACTCTTTAACCCTGTAATGTTTATCGACATGGGTTCTAATGTAGGTATACAAACCAATTTTCCACTGACTCTCTCTATCACTCTTACCCACTTGTGTGTGAACTGTGTAATAATGTGACTGTGGGTGTGTACATCATTCAAGTAATTGACAAGGTGGGACATGGGCCAAATACTTTGCAGGGCATGGTTAACTGATTCCTGTCAAACAACATTTATCTAACCACTAGTTGTGAAGAAATGTGTTCGTCGTAATGACATAGAGAGAGAGAGAGAGTGAGAGAGAGAGCAATATCAAATAAAGATTCTACTGGTAGTGCAATCTGATCTTGTATATGCAGTCAATCATACATGCACTATATTTAAATCAAGAAAGATTCCTTAAACAGTTGGCAAACTTGCCTGTAATTGAAAAGAAACATAATTGATAGGAGGGAGATGGATTTGAAACCGAGAGAACCTCATCAGTGCATCATCAAATGTTGGCGAGAAAAACGAAGAGAGGAGAATGCTGGGATAAAAAAACCCAACAAGCCCACAAGATACTAGATATATTTCAGAAAGTAACAGAGGGAAATGCAGGGTAAATTAAAGGGAAAAGGACCAGGGAACTGCTCTTGTGCTCCTGGTGGATTTGAATTAGGTTTCCGTCGCCTTTTCAATCAGTTAGTCATAGACTGGTTACACTCTTACTAAGAGCTGAGTTCTGGCATTTGAGGACACATGATTCTATCCTCTTTCTCCCTCAGGACAAATGCCCCTGTCACTCTTAGGGTGCTTTCATATGTAATGTTTACTACTTTTTAATCAATTCTGGACCAAATAATCCAGTCTGAGACCATTTAAGACTCTGAAGCAACCTAAGTGCTGGAAGTGTGTATTTTGGTTCAGGTGGCATTTTTTTGTAGATATGAACTGCTAAACTGAGCTGTAAGGCATGAACTTAACCACATGGCAGAGCTGTAGCAGAAATGTGATGTTTTCTGAATATTTGGATGAATGAACAAAAAGAGGAAATTAAACCTGGATGAAATACACAAATTAATTATGTGCAGTGTAAAACCAAACCAAAGCAAATAGTAAACCAACAGTATATATTTCGCTCTGATTCTGATGCGGCAAAAAGATAAATATATATCTTTAGTATACTGTAAAAAATATGTCTATAGTATACTGTAAGCATACTATAGACATGTAGTATACTGTAACTGTACGAACACCTGACTATCATGCCCATTGCTTTTTGAACATCCCACTCCAAAGTTAGTGAGGTCAGGCACTGATGTCAAGCGAGGGTCCATAATTTCAATAAAGGGAAATCTTAAACTTACATCATACAAAGACATTCTAGACAATTGTATACTTTCAAATTTGTGGCAACAGTTTGGGGAAGACCCACACATGGGTCCACATATTGGCCATATAGTG
Organism: Pangasianodon hypophthalmus; assembly: GCF_027358585.1. NCBI lineage: Eukaryota > Metazoa > Chordata > Actinopteri > Siluriformes > Pangasiidae > Pangasianodon > Pangasianodon hypophthalmus. The sequence continues at coordinate 11,532,946 of NC_069713.1, forward strand.
TAGGTGTGAAAGTGCCCTTAGATTCTAGTTACTTAGAATACCAGGCTACAAACTCCCAACCATTCACTCTTCCCCTCAGTTCCCCATGGGCTTATGCTTCTCCAGACTCATCTCAGAGTTCTTTACCTTTTAAGCACCCACATTTTTCAGCTCAAGTGTCAGCTAGAGGACCCCACTACTCTGCTTCCTCTAGCCTAAGCCTCCAGGGCTCAAGCTGTTTGCCCTGAGGTTAAGTTGAACCTCCCTCCAGTGGCTTAACTCTGATCTCTCTAGCCCATTTCAGATCCTATATATACTTTTTTGAGTTGGTGAGAAGAATCTGTTCAGGGGGACTACAAATACCACCATGGCTTGTGACTTCCCATCTGGACCTGATTGAGAGCACCTGGCACAAGGGTAACACTATGGCATTGATCTTGGCAAAATGGATTCAGGAGACAAGAGATAGACACACAGAGAAACACACAGGGAAAGAAGAGTAACCTGATTAGGCTTCCCAATGTAGTGTGATTATAAGATTTTTAAAATTACAGGGCTGCAAAGTTTACTGGATTTACAAAACCCACAAAGCCTATAATCTACATATAAAACAGTAATTAGTGGACATTAGCTTGACAAAGAGAAGTTGGACTATTGATGAGTTATAGTACTCCATTTTCTAGTGTTGTAAAAAGATACACATGTAGTTATCCATCTGGTCAACACAAACATAATCATTTTCAGCAAACAAGAAGCTAAAACATGTGTTGGCTCAGTAGTATATAATATCTCTTGCATCTTTCCGCGGAATTTTTGTCATACTGAATTCCAAATCTTCCAAATAGAGTTCTATTGTGATGATGTGTGGTATTGGAAGACTGTCTTTTTTTAGAAATGCCCCCAACACCACAGGCTCCACCCCATGCCAACTTTTTCATGGTTTGCATTTGCATATTGGAATATAGAAATATTGTACATATACTGTAATACTTATAGAATATTATATGTACATATACTATTTGTAGAATACAAAAAAAACCATTACATGGACACTTTTTGTACTTTTGCACTCAGTCTGCACACTGCAAAAGGATTTAATCATAGTTAACCAAGGTTTAAAAGGTGTAGTGTGACTTGCACTCCCGTCTGCAAGAACTGCGACAGTTAAGCAGGCCAGTAATGTGAACACTCTTATAAAGTGTTACTCCAATTTGGTATGACCGTTCACTTTCTTATCAGTCACCACTCACACACAGACACACACAGTGGTGTCAGTAGCACCTTCTGTATCTCATTCAAAGTGTTAACTCATGCTAAACTTTAATGAGTGCTGGGATGTAAGCTATTTAAAGTAAGAGCTCTCTCAGCCGTGCTGTGGAGCTTCCAAAACACACACTTGGTAAAATATATATGTAATAAAACTCCATGGAGCATAGGAAAATTAACAATAATGGGGTGGTGTTCCCACCCCCAAGGCTGATTATTTTCCAAAAACAGCACATCAAACAGCACATAAGTGTTTTATTCCTCTTATACCACAGCAATTTGGCAAATATAAAAAAAATGTATGTTATCCATTTTCAGTTATGTTCTGAAACATCTGTGATGTTACTTCAGCTATTTATATCAAACTCTGTATTATTTGCACTATTGTCACTTGGCCACTTTCAAACAGAACTGCGTACTGGTTGGCGTTGTAGTTATTGTACTGTCTTGTTGTGTCTTGTGCGTCCGCACGTTTGCACTTGTGCACTTTTGTTTAATTTATGTAGTCCCCGTAGTTCTGTGTTGTTCTGTGTTGTCTTATGTAGCACCTTGGTCCTGGAGAAACGTTGTTTCGTTTCACTATGTACTTGTACCTGTTAGCAATTACGTTATAGAAGCTATAAACAGTCGTTCCCTCTCCAGCCTATTTTTTTTCTATCTCTTTAATTTAATTACACACAAAAAAAACAGCTTGTCATGTTATCAAACTTTCCAGTAGGGGAAATCTTACTGACTCCTTACATAAATGTCAAATAAACATCTCCTCATCTCCTCACACAACATTTCAACATATCAGTGATTATACAAGTTTGTTAAATAACATGTGTTTAAATCCTTTTATTATTAAGCATAGATTATGTGGCAAACAAATCCATACAAATCCCTGTGAATGAACTGTTACCATAAATACAGTAATGTATTAGAATAAGCACATTAATATAAGGCTCTGATATGAATTAGAGCCAGCACTACTGTCAGAGCTTCTTCTAAACGGATGACCAATCTGGAGAATTCAACAGCACTGTGGTATAAAAAATATAATGGTTTATATTTGCAGAGCTTGTGTAGCGATGGTTATGTTTCACTGCTTCTAGAATGTTAAGTGTTATAGAATTTTGCCTGTTTGAGAATTTTACTGTCTCAAACCAACAGCCAAAAGGAAAATTATCACACAATGTTAAACACAATGTGAGGCACTGCCAGGTTCTGGATAGAGTTACACTGTAGGTTCCTGTATTGCAGTCTGGGGCTTTCATGCTTGGCTGCACTCTAAACTTCATACATTTGCATCAGCAAGATTGCTTTCCATCTTCATATCCTGAGCTCATTTGAAACAGGTCATTTTCACAGAGGAAAAAATTCAGCAAGCGTTTAAAAATGCTCCTCTGGAAATAAAGTAGCCCCAAAAAAGTGTTCTTTCAGAAACAGTTAGGAAATATTTTTGTGAAGGAATGAGGAAATGTTTTGAACACACACACACACACACACACATTTCCGTTTGTGTGTGATAAGTAAGACACATTGAGCGTGGGGTTGAAGGATGAAGCTCTGAGCTTGCAAAAGTGTAAACAACAGCTTTGTTTATTTCTTACAAAAGCCAATGACACCATAACTGTTTCCAGTGCCAAATGCAATCGCTGCTGTTCAAATTAAGCTGGAAAAACTGAAATCTGCTCCTCTGAGTTCTGTCCATAGCAGTACAGATTATGGTGGCACAGAGGGTAATGCTGCCACCTCACATCTCCAGGGTCCCAGGTTTGATCCTGTGCTTGGGTTACTGCATGGTGCCCTGCGATGGGCTGGGGCCCCATCCAGGCTGTATTTTCACATCACACCCAGTGTTCCTGGGATAGGCTCAAGATCCACCTTGACTCTGACCAGCATTAAGCGGTTACTGAAGATGAATTAATGAATGAATTCTTAATAATATTGAAGCAAAGCAAATGGACTTGCAAAATATTGCACTTTAAAAGCAGTGGTTTTCATACCACTCCACAGGGCCCCCTAGATGGCTCTATCCCTGTACAGCAAAAATGTGGACCATCTGAGGGTCCTGAGGAATGATTTGAGAACCACTGGCCTAAAGGTTTCTTTAGTTTGTCTCTTTGTGGTTCTTTATAGAACCCATTACCATCTGTTAGATGCTAGAACACAACTATTTGAGGAATTTGAGGAACACTTGAGGATTCCTTTTTATAAGATTGTAGTATAATTCTAAAGTTATTTAACCACTTATCCAAAAGATCTTGTTTTTTTTAGGAATTGTCCACTGATGAGGCCTCTCAGTCACCAAACTTCCAGAAAGTCCATTTGCTTTGACTAAATGATTAATCCAATCCAATAATTAAAGGGCTGGTGTGGCTTCAGATTTTTACTTGTTTAATTAAATTTTCTTGAACTTCAATTAGAGGTTTTACCACAGTCCCACCTGTGTGCAGGACAGCCCAACGTACCCCAAATTCCTAACAAGCTGGGATACGCGAAGAAATAAGTAATGTAATCCACAGCCAGAATAAAGCATTTACTGGAGAGGAATGAATAAACATGGTAAATGTGTTGGCACGTATCATGTAAGCAACCCATTGCATCCAATAAACTCCCGTGTTAATGAACGTGGCTTAACTGGAATGAAAACCTGCAGCGAAGATGTGACACCTTTGTACTAAACAATTAAGATTAACATGAATATTAACCTTCACAGTCATATAATCACTGAGTCTGATTTACTGGTATGTTCCAAAATGTGAAATAACTGGAAGTAATAGATTTTATCTTTTCAGTCTCTATCCCTTGGTCAGTTCTTCTCTCTCTGCTCGTTGTCATCCTCTAACCCTCTGTTCCTTCCTGTGTGCTCTATCTCTCCATATTTTCTCTTCTGCCCCTCACAGAAACATTTATAAATGGTTAAACCAATTACATTGATATTTTGTCTGACACATTCTTGTACCCTGCTCAGTTTTTGTACCCCAGCTCTCGAAACAGTACTCTAAGCTCAGCTTTCATCAACCTCAGCACCACTCTCTCCACATTCTCTCACTCGCTATACTGAAACCTTATTTGCCTTGTTGAATTTTCCATCACACGCCTCACAGGGTTGGCAAAAACCAGGCGCTGAACTGTTAAAATGGTGATGACAGTTGCAATTATAAAGAAAGAAAGAATTGATGAATGGGACAAACTTGCAGCATGGTGTTCGAAATCATAGAAATGATTTTCGATTGATGTACAGCCTGCAGCGTTCATTTACTCAGAGATGTTCATTGAAGTTGAAAAGTTCAAAGACCTATACTTAAAAAAAGTGAAGTTAGATAGGAGACACAGAATGGCAAGAAAACGCTGTTTCTTCACCTTTGATCCTCTTATTTGCTCCGTTCATAACAGCTGAAGGAAAACAGAGACCACAAGGGGGTGAGAAGACAGAAAACAGCTTCTATAGGACCAAATGATTTGACTTAATCTTTCAAAACTCTGTTACCTTATCAGGTATTCTACATAGTTCTGCATAGTATGTTTAAGGGTTTACTCAGAGCAATACTTTTTTTTTTGCTTTACCATTTTTAAAGCTAGTCATTTCTTTTAAGAGACTTTTTATGTATTTATTATTGCACCTTGTAGAAAAATCTAATGTTCAGTGAGATATTAGCTGCCTAAACACATAGGCGTTTAACTGATTTGAACACCACTGAAGATTCCACAGTGTAATTCGTCTCCACATATCTGAATGCTGTTTTGTTCTGTTCATTTTCAAGTTTTAATTTGCTTACTAAGAGTCTTTTTCAACTGTGCAGAGTACTTTTTGGCACCAGAAAACTGGAGCTGTGCCTTTTCAGCTTTCAAAGATAACAGTTGTGTAGTTTTTTTTTTCCCTTTGGATACTGTAGATTGGTTCCAAAGAGCTGCTGCTGTAATCATATAGACTGGCTTGTGCTCATTTACAGTATATACATACTGAACATCCTTTCAACACACTTAGTACTGTTTGCCTTTATTCTAAACCTGCACACTGTAATGATTTACAATCCCACTATCCGGTATCACCCGGAGAGGATGTGCTCCCTTTTGAGTCTGGTTCCTGCTGTCTCAAGGATTTGTTTCTACATATGGATTTCTGTAAAGCTGCTTTGTGACAGTGTCTATATACCCAAACCAAATTGAACTATTGACCCTTGGACCTGAGGTTAGCATTGATTCTTTCTGATCAATTACACATACCATGAATATAATATTCAATTCCACATACACAGACAAGCCTCCATTTTTAAAACAACATTTCAGAAACCTGTGACTGTTTAGTCTAAGCAGTTCTTCAATCTTGAACTTAACAATGGTGTAGACACACAGTGTGCTATCACATCACTGCATGCCTAAATGATGCTCTGCATGTGTGTAATGCCATCACTATGACTGTTCCAGTTGGCCCAACCTAGAACCCCAAGTTCTCATCTTGTTTTTGAATACGCATTGAAAACCCAAATTTTATTGATGATAGGAGCCGGGTGCAGATCAGACCCAAAATTCACTTAGATGCATTACACACAATGCTCCCTACTGCAACTCATTTGTTACTACAAAACCACAGCCAATTCTGTTCAACATAGCCATGTCAGACGACTCATTCATCCTCTGTACATGATATACTGTAGTCTACTGGGGGTTGACAGAGGCCTCTGGGTCTTATCTCTCTCTGTCTCCAGGCATATCTCAGGCTTTCAGGGTGCTTTAAAGAAATTCCTGGCTGCCTTATCTGGCTGTGGGGGAGAGAGGCCCGCTTCTCGTATTGATCTCGCTCATCAATCCCTATTAGCAGCACAAACACGTGTGCAGGAAGCAGCAAGGTTTCGCTGTAGAAACACAATCCTCCCTTATCATCCCAGCAGGGATGGAGGGAATACCAGAGCTGTTTGCTGCTTCTCATTTGTCTTCCTTTCCTAATTCTCTGACCTTCTGTCTTTCCTTTTCATCTCACTTCTTTTTATTTGTTCTGTAATTAACTTGTTAGGTTCGTGCTGCTCTGCTTTGCCTTAACGATGCAACAAAATCTCTTGCCTTTTTATCTTTTAAACATCTCTACTAAACCTACTGCTTTTTTCCATTCATTTGCACCTACACTTGTAGATCAGAGCAGAAGATTGTCAGCACATTTATATATTGTGTTTGCATGTATGTGTAAACATCACTAGATTATAAAAAAAATCTTTGATCTGCCAGTACACATCACTCATTTGTGCTTTTATGCTTCTTTGTTCAGTAAAATAGACACATGCTCATGGGTTGTGTAAAAACCCATGCAAAACTGTGTTTGCCTTATTAAATATGCAATTTGGGCCATTTCTATGGGAACAGCGATTGCACGCACAAATGAATTCATCTAGAGACCATGTATTAAATTTGCAGAGGTCCATTTCCAACAGAAGAACATTGACTAGATTTTAATGAGAAAGCATATTAAGTATGCCTCAGTATCGTAAAACGATCAAAAAGTTTCATGCAAAAACTTCATTTACATATTGTTTTCTATGCCTACTTTGCAAGTGACATCACTGAAGCACTTATTCTTAGCAACACACCCACTTTTGCATGTGCAGTTTAACCCCTTGCAGATGCAAATTAGCGTTCATTATTTTGGATCTCAGTAAATCAGGGCCTCGATGTAGAAAGAGACTTACTGACAGATGGTTTTGCATATCTAGTGAAATTAGGACTAGCTGATCTGTTTACATCCAGCGACAATCTTTCTCCCACAGGCCTGGGTTCAAAAACCACGTTGGAAGGGTCAATGGCACTCAAAACACCTCTCTCTGGAATTTCTGCTGGGAAAGGAGGTTTTCAAGAGGAAGACAGTATTATTATGCAAGAATCCTTTTCACCCCTCCTCCACAAAACTTGTACTGCCCGCACGGAATGAAAAAAAATTGACAAGGCTGTCCATTGCTTACGATTTGAGAAGACTCAGCTGCTCTCATTTGTGTGTATGTATGTGAAACCCCCGAACGCTAAAGACCCCAGAATGCTAAAGTCTAAATCCATTCAACCTCACCCTATTATACATCCTTTGTGACGTTAATCAGAAAAGCGGCCAGGTGAAAAGTCTGGAGAACATAGGAAAGAATTCAGACACACACCCAGACACACACCCAGACACACACAAACAGAGGGGGGAGCATGAAGTTGTTTTGGCTCTGGTGTTCTCTGGGGGAAAGACTAGAGAATCTGGCAGTGAATGGTAATCTGTAGAAAGCTGGCAAATCATACAAAGAGCAAATCATCAGAGAGGAAAGAACCTGACTGCTTTAAAGGAATAAAGTTCCACATTTATACAGTTTAGGAAATAGTACACAAGGCCTTAAAGAGCTGACCGTGTGGAATTTTGTAATCGCTGGGACTTTCATTCCATCATCCAATCCACTGACTTTAACCTTTATCCCACCATCACAGAGAACCGTGGAGCTACATTTTAATCGGCTGAGTGCTTATACAAACCACAGAATATCAGATTAAAAAAAGTTTAGAAAGGTTAAAATTTGAGATGCTTACTGTTAAAAAAAAAAATCTGCGTATACACTTCCTCAAGGTTCCTCAAGGGTTCTTTGGATAGTTAAGGGTCCTTAGCTTCCTACAAGGGTCCTATATGGAACCATCTCCAATAGAGAAACACTTTTGTAGGGTTCTAGTTCAGAAGGAATGAAGAACCCATTAACCATATCATTTTTAATAATATGTGCATAGCAGGGGTTCTCAACCTTTCTGCATCCAGGGACCCTTTTATTTATAAACTGTGAAAAACTCAGTGGACCTCCTCAACATTCAACAGTTCAACATTTGATTCATTATTTAAATGTGTACAATAATTTATTTCCTATTAATGTCCAGTGTTCCTGGGATAGGCTCCGAATCCACTGTGACCCTAACCAGGATAAAGAGCTTACTAAAAGTGAGTGAGAGTGAGGGTTGGTTTAAACCATTCAATTCTAGTAACTATAAGAACTTATACTAATAAATATACTAATGTTGGTAATGGTAGGTTGTGATTTACCCTATCTAATGCTTTATAGACCACTTCGAAAGCCATTGGTATATAGAGTAATTCCTCAAATATAATAAAGCTTACCTAACAAATCTTTTACAAATCTGGTGGTTATGGTGAACACTGTCAATCAAAATCAATCTGTGTTAAGATCAGGGTAAAGTCCAAGTACCTGCGCTGTTCAGAGTGTATACACACACATATATATACATACATATATGTATACAGTACTGTGCAAAACACATGCAAAGAAATGCTGTAGAGCAAAGATGCCTTCAAAAATAATGAAACTAAATGTTTCTACATTAAAAAAATACTATAACGAGCTGTAAACAGTAATAAATGAAACAAAGTCAATATTTGGTGTGACGATCCAAATATAAATAAAAATAGTAGTCTCAGGTACAATGTGTGCAGTTTTATAAGGAAATGAGCTGTAAGTGTTACTGAGCATCTTGCAGAACCAGCCACAGTTCTTCTGGAGACTTTGACTGTCACACTTGCCTCTTATTTTTGCAGCAAAACCCAGCAGCCTTCATTCTGTTTTTTGTCTGAAAAGTGTCTCTTATGTAATCTGCTGCTTTCTTTACTGACATACAAACATTTTTCTGTAACATTTTATTTTTGACGTGGAAAAGTAATGTTTGGAATTCTAAAATTTTTTTGTACTGAATCAATAATGTAGAAGTCATAAAATAAACATCTATAACAAAGTTTGTACTAAACAAAAATAGGGTGCTTAAGACTTTTGCACAGTGCTGTATATATGTATATATGTACTGTATATATACTGTATATATATGTGTGTGTGTGTGTGTGTGTGTGCAAAATATTAAAAAATGCCACTCCAAAAGTGGATTCAAGTGTGGCAAAGTATGAAAAGAGAGCGAGAGAAAGAGAGAGCAATTTGGTTTCAAACCTCTTATTCAACCCAGACGCACTAAGTCATATATATGTGTCAGAGAAAAGGAAAAAAGGTCATTTATTAGAAACAGGAAACTGTTTATGTTATCTCGCTCTCTTGTCTGAATCCAAGAATTGACTTAAAATGAATCACAGGTTTATGCCTAAAAAGCACAAACGGATATGACTCTAGTCATTTCCGTAAAAGGCCTCACAGCTGGGGTAAGAGGGCCAGAACGGAGTCAGCTTTCGGAAGCTTTCATCATGGAGACGAAGGCAATAAAGTCATTTTAGGAACATGATCATTAAAGGAAGATCATTAACTGTCTTACTAACAACTGTTTGGATTAAAGGTCCAGTTTGTCCAGAGTGTGTGAGTGTCTATGGCCAGAGCATCTATGGCTATAACAAAAATATGATTTCAATATAATAATAATGTGGAGTATGGCCATGCAATAGTCTTGCCGGTTTCTTCAGTTCAAGGCTTATGTTTACTTTTTCTTGCCCAAAACTCAGCTCCCCCCTGGTAAAGTAGTAGGCTTTATAGACAAACCTGCTTGGAACCTTTAACAGTTCTCCTAGAGGGCATGGAGTCAGTGGAAGAGAAAGGCAATTTTTTTTTGTAATTGTACTTCCATTAGCAGGCAGCAGAGGGCTCTAGACATTACAAACTGCCCCTTTAATCAGTACAAAATTACTCTAAATGATATAATGATTGACTTGATTGACAAGGTTTTGACCATTAATGTGTTTTCACCATTACAATGGTCTGTCTTTTTCAAAACTTTTAGTTCAGTTGCTTTGTATCAGTTGTAAGTGTGTATCTCACTGACCTCACAGTAGCTCCAACATAAGGCAACACAGTATACGAAATACAACATAATTCAATATGAAAAGACATGACACGATGTAGCTGGAGGTGGAACTGAGCATACGGGAAGTCAGCGTGTCTCCTGTGGCCTCGCTTCACTCTGGACTCATGCAGCCTCTCCAGTTAGGTGTATATTATATTCTGCAATCACTCTATCCATGAACCATATTAGCATTACACAACTTTGCACTTTCACCTTATGCATTAGAGGAATGAATCACTTTCACACTCCATATCCTCTTCATCTCTGTTTAATGGCTTAGGTGATAGCTCATTTTTCTTATGTGTAATACGTTGAGGCCGTTCAGGGACAGTGACCTGATTTGTTATTTAGCACATGGATGTGAGAATGGGAAAAAGATAAGATATTATAAAGCTGGTTTGTTCATTATTACATCTGTGAACTGCATTAAAGATAATAAGTCATTCTAACCCACACTGCGGCATTTCTGTGTTTTTCCTTATGCACAGAAACAACCCTTTTTCCATTCTGGTTTCATCTCTCTTTCTCGCTTTACATTTCCATCTTTTCCTGACTTCCTTTTGAACCCATTGACCATGCATAACAGTCAGACAGTAAATCAGTGATGGAAAGCTTAGCTCATATGTTCATGCTGTAAAGCTGGTGTAGTGTCTTCATGGGAAAAGGACGGTTATCTCTTTCTTTATCTCTCTCTCTCTCTCTCTCTCTCTCATGCATACACCTATAAACACACTTTGAACAGGTCTACACACTTACCGCTGCTCGCTGAAAGGCTCCCCTGGTATACGTGCCTCCTCCTCGATACGTGATGGCAGGAATCTCCTTATTGAAAAGTGAGCACTTGTGCTGGTGAGCTTTGGGTGCTGAGATGTAATCCACCCTGGTCAGCACGTGGTTCTTTGAGCTGAAGGTGATGAGAGCGACACGCGTGGCTTCAGGTGCCACCGGGAAATCTGAGAGCATCTTCCGCACGAAGTGCAGCTCGCTCCTGAAGTTGGTTGCTCCCACACTGGAGGACTCATCCACAAGGAAGACAAGTTCGAGGCGGCCGCCACGCTCACGCAGCAGGCGCACGTTATGCCTGAAGGTCTGGCCCAGACGTTCTACTTTGCTCTCTGCACTCTCTGAGATGTTGCGGCGGGTCTGAGATGGAACGCTGGATACACTTGTCCTCAGCAGGCTCCAGATCACCAGCGAGAACCACACAGTGACTGAAAACCGCAGAGCAGCCATGACGTCCACGCTGCAGGAAGGTGAAAGTGCCAGTAGTGACTTCCAGGGAAGGAGAATTAGTTATATCAGTCTGCTGCACACCTCCTCTCCCTGTGGCCCCTTGTTTTCTCTTTCTCTTGCAATAATTTAGTTGAGTGGTCAGTGTGCGGCAGGGCAAATCCTCTCCTCTCACCGCTCTAGTCTCAGGCGTCTGGGGAGTTTCTGCATCTCAGCAAGCCTTCAAATACTTCCCTCCCTCTCAGAATCATTTCAAATGAGAGAGGAAGAGAGAGAGTGGGGTGAAAAAAGTTCCGTGAGAGACAGAGTGTGTGCGTGTCCGTCCTGGGGTGAAAGAGAGAGGGAATGAGAAGAGTAGAGTGAGAGTAAGAGTGAGAGAGAGAGAGAGAGAGAGAGGGAGAAAGCAACCTCAGCAAGAGAAGAAAAAAGGGGCAGTCACAATAAATGTCTTTCTTTTTTTTCCTTTCTCCTTTTTTGTCTTCTTCTTTTCTCTTCTCCTCTGCTCACTCTCTTCTGGTTGTTCAGCAGAGCCCAAGTGAGATTTTGTGTCACTGGATCGCACTAGTTTGTCTGTCAGTCTGTCAGCATTCCCAAAGAAAACATCAGCACCCAGCCTGCTGATCAACTCCATATGTCTGGCACTCGCCACCTCTCCCTCACACACACACACACACACACACACACATACAGACCACAACACACTGTGCCTCCCAGCAGATACCAAAAGAGCCATCGCTAATGAGAAACACTGTGAGAGAAAGAGAGAGGGGAGACAGACAGACACAGGGAGAGAAATAGACAGACTAAGAAGGTGCCAGACAAGTATGAAGCTGGTACAAAAACACCCAAGGGAATAAAAATAGTTTAGTTAAACCCTTAAACAGACAAATTTCACTTAAAATCCGAATCAAAAATTAAGTTCCAAGCCTGGCTCAAATCCACTAAACAAAATTACTGGTTTAGTGCTCAAAATGCAAAACACTCGATTTTTTAAAAAGTCTTTACTTAAATAACACCTCCAGTCATCCAAGGATTTGTAGCTTTGTGTTTTTAATTCCATGACTCCATTCAACCTGGTAAGAACATACTTTTGAATAGATTTGCTTTTAACGTAACTTGAATTTGGAGAATGCTATTCAGCTAAATCTTAACTCATAACTCTGTACAGGAGCTTCAAAGCACAGATAACACAGAGGAATGAATTCTATAGGAAACTTTGCCTACTTTGTTCTGTGGAAGTGTTTTGAAAGATCACCATTCCATGTAGACGTTATCACTTCCTCCTTCTTCCCCTGGGTGCCTTAGGAGGAGAAAATTCTGCAGAAAGACAACAGACCCCCAAGATCTCCCCACATCCCACACACACACACATACACACACTTTTTCATTTGTGATTTTATCTGTAACCAAAACAAAGTCCTGTATATATCACAGGGTGTTAGGGGTGCAGACACACGGTTTAGCTGTAGATCCAGTTTCCGTCCCAAAACTGTAAAAAAAATTTTTTTGGACTTACAGACAGGAGGGAAAACTGACAGGAGGGAAAACTGAGCACGTATTATTAACATCAGCTACTGACTTTCGGCTGAGGGTTCAGCTCAGGCAGCATGCAAAGTGTCAAAAACCTGTCTGGAAAAAATGAGGGTCTGGAGATGGACTGTGAGGAGAACAGAGGAGAGGAGCTCAGATAGACAGAAGTGAGTGATGGAGAGATACAGGAGGCCATGGCTGGGTCAGAACACACAAGGTATTTGAATATGATTTTCATATATTTGAATTATTAATGTCACATTAAATAAAATTATTTTTTTCCTGTGGTGTTTGTAATAAATAAAGGTTTTTGTCAGCATTTTTCTTTGTTTTGAACATGCTAGATGTAAGATTGGTCTTGAAACTACTGGTTATGCTTTTGAGATAGAAAAAAGAACTCTAAATAAAAAACTCAAAAATACAAATGTTATGTAAATTAGGCCAAAGGCAAAGCATCAGGCAAAAGTAGACTCTTTCAGAGTGATCAAACTAATAAAAAAATGTTTTATTTTAATAGCTAGTTTTACAGTGATGTTAAACACTCAATGTTCAGTATATATCCAGCCTAATTATTTAGGCACCATTCTAGCTAGTTACACCACTGCTGTGTGTGAAAATCCCAGGAGATCAGCAGTTTCTGAAATACTCAAACCAGCCCATCTGGCACCAACAACCATGCCACAGTTAAAGTCACTGAGATTGCATTTTTTTTACTCGTTCTGATGTTTGATATGAACATTAACTGAAGCTCTTGACCTGTATCTGAATGATTTCATGCATTGAGCTGCTGCCACATGATTAACTGATTGGTTAACTGCATAAATGAGCAGGTGTACAGGTGTTCCTAATAAAGTGGACGGTGTGTGTGTATATATAGGAATTTAGCTATTTCAGTAGAACATAAATACCTTAAAAGTACTTATGGTTGACTCCATTTTACTCCAAGTCTCTTCATTTCCTTCATGAAAACGAGTGAAGATACACGATTGGCTAAATGCTGAGTTCCACCTCTCTGAAAGTGTTTACTTTTCTCTTGGAATCCCTGATGCTTCACCTTTGGCCAAATTCACGTAAAATCTGTATTTTTTCAGATTTGACTTTTTTGATACTTGTATTTATAATTTATAACAAGAAACCCACACACACTCACACACCCACACCCATATGTATGGAGAGGGCAAAACATTTTGGGGTTCTGCTCTACAACCTCATCTTGTGCCAAACACTGTTTGAAAAATGCCTAAGGAATAAAACAGCTGGCAGATGAACAGTGTGAAACAGTGAGTATTAACTAGTGTTTGAGTCTGTTATATATCAAAACATGTCAGATATTCAGACTTTCCAGTAATGTCTAGTAGTCATAATAAAGCTGAAGTAGACTATAAGAATTTCTGTATTTTCTAAAATAAAACACTGTTTAACCCAGTATGATGCTTTAAATGTGTTTTATAGTTCGATACTGTAGCCTGTTTGATATTGTGTGAAAATATTTAGAGTAATGGCAGATAATATAATATTAGAGGACCTTACTGTATAGCTACTCCACTGTAACATTGCTGTGACTTTATTGTAATAATACAGTAAAACATACCTTATCAGTAACTTTACTGTAAAACTAGGAACCAAAAGCACTGAAGCAGCAAAGGAACCTCATCTGGCAATTTTTTCCCCATTTCCCATTTCCATAATGTTGTTATCCAAAATTTTGATTTAAAAAAGCATAGCTTCAATTATTTTATTGAAGCAGGGTAAAAGCAGCAAGTTTCAACTGGCGATGAAGCTAAGCAATGCTAAGTAATGATAGCCTGGCTAGGTAGCTAATGTTTGCTTAGCTAGCGTAACTTGATATTTTAATAAATAACGTAAATAGTTTACTTTTTTCTTGTTTTTTTTTTTTTTGTTCTGTGGTTTTCACGTCTATGACCCACATATAATGGAACTGTTCTCACCAGTAATTTTAGCAGTTTCTTTTTGTGTAATCTTGCATTTTTTCAGTTTATTACTAACGGCTCAATTTTGCAACTGAGCAAGTTCTTGCGTAATTTCATATCTTCTTATGTGAACTAAATTGAGAACTTTGCTTTAATAAACACATTTTTATCAGTTCCTTTTGTTAGGATTTTTCTCAGATGCCCTAATTTTTTTCATAAAAATTCATATACATTACATACATTATGACTTCTGCATTAATAAGTCAGTACCAAACAACCAAACATTACTTTTCCAACAACAAAAAGATTGTTATAAAATATATCATAATACACCACTTTTCAGACAAAAAAAAAAAACAAAACAAAAAAAAAAAAACATTATGAAGACTGTTGGGTTTGGCTGCAAAAACAGAAGCAAATGTGATTGTCAAAGTCTCCAGAAGTGTGGCACATTCTTCAAGGTGCTCAGTAAAACTTAATCCTCAGGTTCCTTATAAAACTGCACAATCTGTACCTGAGACTACTGTTTGTTTTTGTTTTTTTTAAATTAACTTGTTTAATGTCATTATTTTTGAGGGCATGCAGCATTTCTTTGCATATGCCAAAGTCTTTTGCACAGTACTGTTTGTATATTTAGCAATTGTTTGGCAGCATAGTTTTCTTTTTTACATGATTCATGATTACACTGTATATTGCCATTTCTGTAGAGACAATAGAATATAAATGCTGTAAATATTAAATACTGTAACTGCCTGGCAGATCTTCTGTCTACATATATGTTACTCCTTCTGTAACAAAACACATCAAATTATTCACACACACACACACACACACACACACACGCACATGTATGTATATATATATATATATATATATATATATATATATATATATATATATATATATATATATATATATATATTCAGAAAATTAAAAATAAGTGAAGTTCTGCAGAACAACACAACAGCTATTTGGCACCTATTGACAGGTTGATGTTCTTCCCCTTTATAACTTGTGAAACAGTGCACCCTTCAGGCCAAATGTCTCCACTCACATTTAATCATCATGTAGATAAAAATTAATTAGGTTCTACAGAATCATATTTATCCTAATATCATTACACTGTACTCATTTTGCAATGTAAAGACAGCTGCTGTTTAAATGGTGATCAATTGAATACATGTTTCATGCTAAAAGATATAATGAAGGGACCGTGTCAGATAAAGCAATAAACACAAAACAAATGAAGAATAAAAACACAAAACAGGCAGAATTTTAGGCCACCAAGCAACAAGGTGTGTTACAAACAAACTCTCAGGGCTTCATCACTTGATAGTTGTTATCCTGCTTATTCAATAAGCTTTATCTGATGCTACATGGTATGTGATTTCAGTAAGCATTACTGAAATGGTAAATTGATGTTTAAGAAAAATTGACCTAATTTTTATTTTAAGAGACAAAACCAGTTACAGATTTGGAGTCTGTTTCACATGACTAGAAAAAGCAACACAGACTGAGTTAACAATGTCTTTAGACACTACAGCACACATCAGTATTTCGAGATGTACTCCATATTTTAAAGATATCCCAGGGAACATTACATTATACATGTATATAGTATACTATATAGTATATATATAATATACATTCAATCTTCACATGTTTATAAAATCATTTGTATTTTCCGCCACAGGCGAGTCTTCAGGACAGACGACTTTCCGGTCTCCCAATAACGTGACAAGCTGCAATTTTTTTTTTTTTTTTTTTGTCTTATGAACTTTAAGAGATAGAAAAAGGGAGGAAAATAATCTTCCAGGTGGTAACAGTAACTCTGCTTCTAGTCAGAATGCATCACACCACCCTGTCTTTGATTATTTTCTATATATGTATATTTCCATAACAGAATGTTTTATTCCTCTCTTAGTCTACAAATTGAAGGAAAAGCAGTGCAGTGTACATACAGTGGGGTCCAAAAATTTGAGAGCACTAGTGAAAATGCTTCTATTTTGCATTCTTTTCTAAATTAATAAAACAATCTTCATTACAAATTATATTATTAACAACAACTTCAGTGAAAAGTAGAATCTTTGAAATATTTACATGAGTTTCAGAGAATTTGGTTTGTTCCCCTTTCTTCCTTTTTGAGAGTGTGCACTCGAGCTGGCATGGACACCACAAGTTTGTGCAAAACCTTATGATCCAATTTAGATTGGTCAGTGGAATTTATTTTAGAGTTAAAGGCATCCCTGGCTACAAAGAGGTTGAAAAGTGTTGATTTATATGAGGGCTGTCATCATCACCAGGTTCTCTTTAGATGACTAGCTGCCTTTTTGGTGTCCAAAAAGGTTACTAAATCTGTAAAGGATAAGAAGTCCATCACTGTTTTTAAGAAAGTATATTTTATCCCTTGGGATGGTCTTTAGTTCTTTTAAGCATCTTTAGACTCATGCACAACTATTTCCTGACAGTGTAAAGCACATCCCATTTTAAAGGAATACAGCATGAATCCATTTATTCAAAAGCTCCATGTGGCAAACTAGCATCACTTCCTCAGAGACACTGACTGAGATGACTGTACAGTTTACTGAGGAATGCAAACATTTTTCTTTTCCCTTTTTAGACATTTGTAGAGGTCTAGTAATAGACCTCTTCTTAGAGTTAAGCTCATGGGGTCAATTATCTTTGTTTGATGAGGCAGCTTTTTTTTTTTTTTGCAATTAATTGGCCATTCTCCTCCAGAGAGATACACTGCAAAATAATGCAGCACATTCATGGGTGAAGTCCATGTTCATCCAATTTGGTGTTAATTACATCAACCTCTTCCAATTTATTCAGGCAAGATCCAACACTGTTATTCATTCAGCTCGCAGTCATTCATATTGCAGGTATACGTTCATCATTAAGAAAGTCCGTCAGTCCTTAATCATCAATGCTGTTGTCAGCTCTTCATTTGATTTGCCTTCCACCACAACACCCTGGGAGGAAGTAGCTGAAGCGGTTGTTGTTGGAACACAAGTTTACACAGTCAGCATTTTTTCGGCTCACACACAACTCAGGGAACTCAGTGGCTACATTAGTCCTCATTAGATCCTGATGTTTTTGTCAAGTTTATCCAGCTCATCCATAATCCACTAGAAATGTTGTACTGAAGCAGTGCTTATAAAACTAGCCTTTAAGCTGTCGCGACAAGTTTAATCAGTGATTTCTACCACACAGCCATGGACAGAGCATGATCTTCACCTGCCTTTAACAGTCATTATAGCCATAATCTCCTTTATTTCTGTTCATATAATCAAGGGCAAAGGTTTGCTTAGCCTTTAGAGAAAACAAAGATAGATATAGAAGATAACGATATAAAAATCTAATTATTAGCAACAGTATAAACAGTTTCACAAGTTACCATTTACTATCTAAATGTGATATAAATAATTTGTAATCTTGCATACCCACCTACTTCATAACTGCGTCCAAAATCTTGGAAAATAAAGTTGCAATCCTCTCTGACAGAGTTCAGAGACCTGGCTGTAGTTTTAATTAAACCTTCACAGGAAAAACTGATGATTCATTCATTCACTCACTGTTTAATCCTAGGGGGCTGCAGTGGATCTGGAGTCTATCCCAGAAACACTGGATGTGAGGCAGGAATAGCACCACAATCAGGAGTGGAAAATATTTGAGTAATTAACTTCAATAGTATACTTACATTTTATTTTGGTGCATTTATGCTTTACCTGAGTATTATTGAAGTTGAATGCTTGTACTTTTACTTAATTACATTTCCAAGAAAAAAATGTTTTAATGCCTTACATTTTTATTTAGACCTTCAAAAACATACAAAATATCTTGCAGTTGAAGTTTAATAATTTATGCCTTGTTAATTGTACTGCATGTGTTCTAGCCCTTTTTCATAATCCTTCTTTAAATGGTTTGCAGAGTAATTAAACAAATCATAGGAATAAGCTCATCTCCCATGAATTGTTTACTCAGCAGCCATTCAGCAAAGCCCACAAAAAAAATTTATGATTTGATAAAAGATCCACAGTTCACTAATTACTCAGGCAACTTAGCGTATTTATACAACCCTCTGTAATTTATGCTTAAGTAAGTTGATTTATACAACCTTTATATGGTCATAAAAATGGAATTTCAATGGGTTATAAAGAGTTGAAATTACAGCATGGTGAGTCACCTTTGCTCTTTTACTACACCTTGTTTCATGGAGACGTTATTATTTTCATAACCAGTCTTTTTCTGATGCAGGTTACATCGCCTCTGTCCTCTGTGCAACATGATGATAATACCTGAAATATCAGCTAGACCAATCAACTAATCTAGCTGATATTTCAGATATTATCATCAAGTTTACATATGTACAGATAATATATTAAAAAACCCACAACTTTATGAATGTTAATGCACAAAACGTTTTCCATACACATTGCTGACGACTGTGATATTCACTTTATTGGGTTTATTTCAAAAAGTAATCAACTTATTAAACATCCTAATAGATTAGATAAAGTAGATTAAATTTTTATTTTTATTCACACAAATTTTGTGAGATGAAATTTCATTTGCATACTGCAATTGTTCAAACAGTCTGTATTCTTTTTTTTCCCTTTTTTTTGAAAAGCACCACGTTTACAGGGATTTACTGAGAATATAGAGAATTGCAGAGAAATTTGCTCTATTGTCTAGGTCTATGTTTAAGCTTGTATAATAGTGTAATATTTGCATTTCACTGGCGCCATCTGCTGGATGTCTCAAACACTCTCAACTCATCTGAACACACAGGACCTTACAGTTAAGTGAGTAACACTTACAACACTTATAGCACTGACATAACTATGCCATCGAAGTGTCATGGCAGATATAATAAGCTGTGAGTAGTTGCCATTATGGTTTATGTCCAGTTGTATAGCTGTCATGTTACTATCGCTGGTAACTCTTAGTAAGAGCTGTTATATTTAATGTCATGACAGTGTACACTCATTCATTCATTCATTCATTCATCATCAGGAATTGCTTTATCCTAGTCAGGGTCATGGTGAATCCAGATCTTATTCCAGGGGGGACACCAGTCCATCACAGGGCACCGTGAACATACACATTCACACTCATTCACAGTCAAGCTAATCTGGCATATTTGTGCAGAATAAAAAATGGAGTAAGCTCACACTGACAGTAAGCCAAGCTCAGGATTGAACCGTGGCGATGTATAGCAGCAACACTACCCATTACACTACCATGCCACCCACATGCCACTTGATGAAATACACCATATGGACAAAAGTATGTGGAGACCTGACCATCACAGCTATACGAGGGTCTTACCCAAACTGTTGCCACAAAGGAGGAAGCACACAATTGTATAGGATGTCTCTGCATGCTGTAGCATTCAAACTTCCCTTCACTGGAACTACAGGGTCCAAACCTGTTCCAGCATGACAGCACCCCTGTGCACAAAGCAAGCTCCATAAAGACATGGTGTGCCAAGGCTGGATTCGAAGAACTAAAGTGGCCTGCACAGAACCCTGACCTCAACCCCACTGAACACCTTTGTGTTGAATTGAAATGCCAACTGCACCCCAGGCCTCCTCACTCGACATCAGTGCCTGACCACCCTAATGCTCTTGTGGCTGAATGATCACAAATCCCCACAGCCGTGCTCCAAAATCTAGTGGAAAGCATTCCCAGAAGAGTGCAGGTTACTATGTATAACAGCAAAGAGGGGATTCAATCTGGAATGGGATGTTCAACAACCACATATGGTTGTGATGGTCAGGTATCCACAAACGTATAGCCATATAGTGTAAGTGTTACATCCATTTTGACCCCATAAAAAATATCACTTAACAGACATAATTTACATGCATATTTGTGCATGGTGTATTCTGGTCTTGTGGCCTGTGTTCCTGAGATATGCTCCAGATCCATCAATAGCCTGACCAGGATATGATGTTTACTACAGTTAGATGAATGCATAAAAGGTTTATGAGGTCTTTCACGACATGTCCTTGTTTTATCTGTGGCAAAATTATTAATGCCTTGTCATGACATTTGAGCTAACAAGCCCCATTAGTGCCTTTTAAACATGTAATATTTAAAAAAAAAGAACTGACAGAGAAAGAAAAAAGTAACAAGCTAGGCATAAACACCCAAGCTATGTTCTGCTATGAAATGAAAATTGTCATGGCAACTCATGACAGCGTATGATATTTTCGATGAAATGTTTATGACATGGTTTTGGAAAATAGGGCCTTTTGAAATAGGGCTCATGTAAAGCATTTTTCCTGGACTGAGTAGTGTAAGATTAGTCTTCTTTTAGAAGTATTGGGATTTATAGTTCAGTTACTGAGCTTGGAATTAAAACTGGAAGGAAACACACACACAGCCATCACACACATTATGCAAGCCATACAAAAATTCACACTGTTACAGTACTTCCACTAATACAGCACTTATTAGTGGACATATCTGCATGTGTGTTTTCATTTGCGGGAGCTCAGTGTGTTTGCATAATGTATGTAGGTATCTTCTGTTGATAATTTTGGAATGCTAGAGGTAGTTCAGAGCAGTGTGACGTGTGTGTATGAATATTTCATTAGCTCTGCGGATGGATGAAGGTCCACGCCCACACTCTGATGCTGTAACATGGCACTGACCAAAGACAGAACGCATCAGCAAGGGGATAAATATTCTTACACGGCGTTCCCGGGATAGGCTCCAGATTCGCCTTGACCCTGACCTTCATAAAGGCGTTACTGAAAGTGAGTAGATGAGAGATGTTGGTGTGATTAAATATATCCACAGACACATTTTAGCATGCACACACACAAACACACACACACACGCACACACATAGGAACCCAGTCCTTTACAAAACTACACTTGTGCAAGTAAAAGACTATATAAAAACCCTGTGTGTTAAAATGCTTCACCACAGATACACTGTGAAACATTCCACATAAAAATGACATAAATAATCTTCACACACACACACAACCTTGCATATAGACAAAATAAGGTCAGACTCATACACTAACTTCTGAGGTTTGTCAGTTTGCTGACTACAGAATTATCACACATTCAGCCAGACAGTCAGACAGACAGGAGAGTCATGGGTGGAGGGGTTGTGGCATGCCTGAGGAAAGGGAAGAAGCAGAGGGAACTGGAATGAGCCAGTCACCAAAAGAGCATGCAGTGAAAGGTGAAAACATAGAGAGATAGTAAGTACACCATGTTCAAAAGCATATGAGGGCAAAATACAACATGACCTATTGAGGGTAACAGCTGGATTAGGAGATTCACGCTGACTACAGCTGCAGATATACGGTACAGTTTAATATGCATGCACACAAAATCACACCTACACACACAATCCAGTTCACATGCAACATATTAATCCTCCTAATTCAGAAATATAAACTGCTCCAATGAAAGCAACAAGAAAGCATAAAAAAAATAAAATCATAAATCAAGCTGCACTGGACCAAAACACTTGTACATGCAAAAATTAAAAAGGTGACAAGGACACTGACACAAAAAAACAGCAAAACAAAACAAAAAACAGACACATGGTTGCTAAATTTAAATAAAAATAAACAGAAATTATAATGCAATTATAATATAATAATATTATATGAGCATATGTGAAGTGTCTTTTTAACAGAATATTAATTTCACAGAGAATTGTGAATGTGTAATGTAAATATCACACAGTACCATTCAGCTCTCTGCTGTCTCATAAGGTTTTTAGGAAAAATGTACAGAAGTAAATATCTAAAGTGCAAAGTTGTCATTCAGAATAAAGAGCTGCATTACAATTCTAACATCTAATATCAACATCAATCAAAAAAAGAAGCAAGAAGTCACAAAAAATATAAACAAAAGCTGTTGGATAGCAATAATAATTAGTTTAGTTTAGTTTAGTTTAGTTTAGTTTAGTTTAGTTTAGTGTAGTTCATTCACTCATCTTCAGTAACCGTTTAATCCACAGTCAGAGTTGGAAAATAGTTAAGCACCTGAACTTCAATAGTATACTTCAATTTTATTTTGGTGCATTTGGTGCTTTGCCTGAATATTATTGAAGTTGAATACTTGTACTCTTACTTAATTACATTTCCAAGAAAAAATGTTTTCACGCCTTACATTTTTATTTAGACCTTCAAAGTACAAAGTTACAAATCTGGAAGGTCTTGTTATCTCTCGTCTAGTCAATGACTGTATGCTACACGTCAGTCGAATGGGCTCAGTTTAGCATTCACTTATGTCTGTTTAGCATCCAATCATGTTCATGAAATGAAGAAAAACTAATGGCCAATATATAATCTGTATATAGCATCCAATCATGTTCATGAAATGAAGAAAAACTAATGGCCAATATATAATCTGTGGTGACCTTGTCATGCTACAAACTGTAGCTAGCACTATAGCTATCTTTGTGCAATTGAAGATGGATAAACCGTTAAACCGATAAACTGCAGTGTGGACTAGCGCCCCTGGCGTAACCTCAGTGAAATGTTTCAGCTGGATTTCTTAACTAGGACAGTCTCTGGCTATACAGGCCAAACAAACTGCCATTATTCAAAACATACAAATATCTTGCGGTTTAAATTTACTGATTTGTGCCTTATTAATTATACTGCATGTATTGTAGTTGTTTTTAATAATCCATTTTTGAATGGTTTGCTGAATAATTAAACAAATCATCAGAATAACCTCATCTTCCATGATTTGTTTATTCAGCAACCATTCAGCAAAGCCTACAGAGAAATTTTTTCTTGACTTATGAAAACATTATTATTTTATTTTATTAAAACAGTAATAGTTGCTATATTTAATATAATTCTTAAAGTATAAATTTCACTTAGAATCATCAATATGCCTGCCCTAAATGTTGCATATCTTTTATCTCTTAATTCTCTCTTGTCTCATAAATGTTTTTTTTTTAGGATTGTATATATTATGCTAGAAACAAAGATGTACAATGCAAAATTGTCATTCAGAATAATGATCTGATTTATATTTCTAACATCAATTTTAAAAAAGAAGTCACAAAAAAGTATAAACAATCCCTGTGTTGTAACAAAAATAGTACTTATTTTAGTTTAGTTTAACTAAAATAAAACAGTAATAGTTGGGTAGGAATATAGAATAGAATAGAATAGAATAGAATAGAATAGAATAGAATTTTATTGTCATTGTTTTGAACAACTAAAGACTGTTTAGCAGCTCACAAGGGGAATGATTTGGAATGATAGACAAATACAAATAAAAAAATTAATAAAATAGACAAGAAGAGAGGTATTCCAAAAGGTAATATATACAATGGTTAGTGCAAAATATTGTAGTATATATGGAATATATGAGTCAAAGATGACAATCATTTTTACACAGCTTGATTAAACTAATTAAGCTATCTAATTAAGCTGTTTTACAAAAATCATTCCAACCCATATCCAACTATTGCAGACTGAATACAATACTGACAGTAACATTACATGTGTGGGGGGATTACACATTCATGAGTCTGGTATTTTTTGTGTGTGTGTGTGTGTGTGTGTGTGTGTGTGTGTGTGTGTGTGTGCACTTCAATTTAAAGCATCTGCTAGAGGGAAAGAGTTCAAATATGTGGTGTCCAGGATGCAAGGGGTCAGCAATGATTTTTTCCACCTGCTTCTTAGCTATGGAGATTAACTGTGAAGAATAGACTGCTTCTTTTTATTAAAATCACTGATGAGCTGACAGTGCTTATGTTTGGCAGAGCCGAATCAGACTCAGTGGTGGTTTTGTAGATCTGCTCCTGAGGCACATTCAGCTGTCTCAGCTCGGCCTTTTTCACAATGAAGTCAATATTAGCTTCCATCCATATCAAATATGTGAAGGAGGTGAGCCACTCCTACTGAAGACCGCAGGAAAAATATTTTGACAAATGTATTAAAGCCTTTACCAGGTTTTACTGTTAGGCCTTATCATTGTCTGGGTTGTTGTATGTTACATTTGGGGTCATAAGTTTACATATGGCTTGCAGAATCTGAAAAATTTTAATAATTTTAAGAAAATAAGAGAGGGATCATAAAAATTGCATTTAGTTTTTTTATATAGTACTGCCCTAAATAAGATATTTCACATAACAGATGTTTACATATAGTCCACAAGACACAATAATAACTGAATTTACACAAATGAACCAGTTCAAAAGTTTACATACTCTTGATTCTTAATTCTGTGTGTTGTTACCTGGATGATCAGCGACTGTGACAGGGACTTGCACAACTATTAAACAGGATGATCAGTGTAAATTGTTATTATTTTGTCTTCTGGGAAATATGTAAATATCTTATGTAGCTTCTGAAGGGCAGTACTAAATGAAAAAAAAAATCTTTAAACAAAATTTTAACAATTTATACCAATCATCCTGTTCAAAATTTTACACCCCCTGACTCTTAATGTATTGTGTTGCCTTTTTGAGCATCAGTGAATGTTTACACCTTTTGTAATAGCTGTGTACGAGTCCCTCAGTTGTCCTCAGTGTGAAAAGATGGATTCGAACATCATATAGCCACTGTAGGAAAGGGGTCAAATATGCAGAAGATGCTGGAAAAGCAAATAATGTGCAGTACCTGGAGGATTTTTCTAAAGGAACAATGAGCAGTTTAACTGCTCAGGACAAACAAGGGCCTCATGAACAACTAACGCAAAACATAAAAACAGTCATTGATCAAAATGTCTTTAAAAAATGTGATTTTTATGATCTCTCTCTTTTTTTTAATTATTAACATTTTCGCAGATTCTACAAGGCATATGTAAACTTATGACCCCAATTGTATGTGTATGTGCTCCAGATTATTTGAGAGAAATTCTGGAATTGAGTTTGACCTCAGTGTTTTGTAGCTAACTCCACAGTCTTGAGTTTTTTCAGCTCCAGATTGTTGTAGCTGCACCAGAGCTGCTAAACTTCCCATAAGCATGCCTGTCAGTATTTCTGATGAAACTGATTTAGATGAAAATCTAAAATACTCAAATAAAAATGTATCAAACTAATCAACAGAATATTGCAACTGAGAATATATCAAAGCAAAATACATTATTTTAACATTACCTCATAGCAATCCATTGGTTGAAATCTAACGCTAATGCTAGGTTTCCTTCAGAAACCACATTGGTGATCTGTATAATATCATCATGAGTCAATTAGTTGTACAGTCTTTTGATTTCTAAAGTATTATTGTTCCACAAATGTTAGCATGCACTTCTAGTTTTCTCTTATGAGCAGGAGTTTAGTAGCTGCAATGATGATCATGATGACCAGCTAGCACAAAGTATAGCAAATAACAAAAGAAATTATAATTTGCCATGTTGTTTCATTTCCATTTCCTCACTGAAGACTCCAGATATTAGAAAATGCTTTTACATTGTTCCTGAACTGTTCTCAAACAGGAGTCACTAGTTTCTGGTAAGATTTTAGCGCTGCACTTGGTGCTACAGTTTTGGAAAGACTGTTTGTAGCTGCTGTAACATAAATGATAACAGGAACTAACTTGTTTCATTTTACATTAAATATAACTAGAGACCGATAAATAGTTGATATGTTGTTCTTTTTATTTAATAGAAAAGCAAATTGTTGGCAGATAGCTGTGGTATAACAGGAATAAAATACTTCTGGACAGGCTTGGAAAATATCCACTTTGTGGCCACATCACACCACCCAAAACTGATTACTTTTCTGCAAGACATATCACAGTTATGATGTATCCTGTATACTGTATAATTTATCATATGGTGTTATGGTCCATATGATTGAGCCCCAACACAACCCTCCCACCCCCAAAAATCCCATTTACACTCTGCAATCAATCGAAACCATTAAGCTATCATATCACCATCATCCTAATGAAAATAAACAAAGGGCAAATCAATCATTTCCAATTGGCTGTTGTGTTGAAGACATCTTACACATTGAGTGTGTGATGAAAGCATTCACACCCATTCACAGGGCCATCACTGACCTGCAGTGATCAATCTGAGAAACAGTGAAACAGCAGTCTGTGGTCACATTAAAGGAAAGCAGCACAGTTGGACTGCACAATAATGACTAGGAAACAATGTAAGGAGCTATTCTTAGATTAAAACAACTCTGAGACACATTGTTCTGATCTAAGAGTGTACAAATTTAGCCAAAAAAAGAAGCTAGGTAAACACAGAGACAGAAGGAGGTGTGGACAAACAAGGCCAAGGGCTTTGACACAATAATTATAGTCTGTGTGAATGGCCATCAAAGGCTTAGTCATACAAATGCTTACAAATAAACACACATATTCACCTTAATCAGAGATTATTTCCCATCAACATAATAGTCAATGCTGGGATTAATGGCATAGCAACTCTTTGGTGGACCTCAGGCATGCAAACACACATACACACAAACAGAAAGCCACACTACATCATCCTCCAACTCATAAACAAAATCACTCACACACACAAGCTAAAGAGGAACAGGAGTGCGGCGGATGGATCCAGATCTAGACGGCTGCAACAGAACATATTACTTACTAATAATATAACATATCAGAATCGTCCAGCAGACAAATACACACACTAACACAAATATAGAAACAGGGAAGTACATGTGTCGTCAATATTGCCTTTGGCCAGACGTGCATCGTAGGATTAAGCTAAATACAAACTCGCTGGGGAGAGAAGTCTTCCTGGAAACATTGTTCCTAGAGCACGTGTCTCTGTGCATGGTAAACATACTTCTCAAATTACACTCCCTGCAAAACACTCACGCCCCCTTTCAACCTCCTTCTCTGCTTCTCACTTTGGCCCTCCTTTCTCTTAACTCATCTTGCAATTTCGTCCCCGTTTCTTTTTGTAAATATACACATTCCTCTTTCCCATGCTGAGGTCACAAAATGCACTCCATAACAATGTCTTCTTCTCTTACACACAGACAAGCACCCCTTTAGTTGTCACGTCACATTTCATATTTTCCCTCATTTCCTCATTCCCTTCTTCCTCTCCATCCATCTGTGTCTGCTTAGCAATTCTGGGTATGTTGCGCAACTCACTGAGAAGTCAGTCCTCTCTTTTTGCTCTAAATGAGGTACCCAAGTGAGAGCCAGTCACGTCATCCTGTACTCCTGTACCTGGTCAACAGCACTCTCTCTCTCTCTCTCTCTCTCTCTCTGGTCATATCATAGAAAGTTTGACTGATATTCTGATACAAATTGTGCCCTACTTAAAGGTCCTACCCTACTGAGAAGTGTTTGTACATGTTTGTTACTGCAGTTGGAGTTTATACTGCCTAGACTGTAGTGTATGTCTGGAAACTAAGCCTCTTCCTAGCAGTGGTGTTTGATTCAAGGAAAATGAAACGTTCTCCATCAGAACATGCAAAGCAAGAAAAGCTGCACTTGGTAGTTTCTCAACCAGGATGCCAACAGATTTGCCTAAAACATGGATAAACTATGCTAACAAACTAAGCTTCTCCATCCTTGCACCCCAAGTTCTCTGGCAGCAGACTACATGCAGTACCCCACCAGGCTTGCCTCAATTTCCAAATGTCCCATAAATTGTCCTGCCCCAATCTCTCTGTGACTTCTACTGGTTCATTCAGATCTTAAAACCTTTCACTCCACTCAATATTCTTTTTAGTTGCCACTTCTTAAAGTTTGTTTTTTTAAATGTATGTTACTTTGTGTTACACACCCCAATCTCTTGTACAGCAACCTTGGGTGTTATAAGGGCATTAGTTAAATAAGTCACTAAATAAATATGCAAACCATTCCAAACTTCTGTCGTCAGAAAGACTGCTGATATTCTTTCAGAAGGTGTCTAAAATTCAATCTGCTTTTAGGTGGTTATTGGCACCTATTTTCCAGCCACTGGGCAGCAAATGGGCTTAAAAGCTTTAGTTATTTATTAACCCCATATCTCTTCTGCAAATCTCTGCACCTTTCACTGCCCTGTTATTACCAAGAAAGCACAGCAGAGAGAGAGAGAGAGAGAGAGAGAGAGAGAGACAGAGAGAGAGAGAGAGTATAGACTAGAGTCATAATCAGTCTGAGTAACTCACTTATCTACACCTCTAAGAGTTGCTGATCAGTGACAATGTGTTGGAGTTTAAACCCAAGGTAGGGCAGCATGTCTGACTTCAACACTCATGACTCTTAACAATCTGCCCTACAAAACTCCTCCAATTTGTCGGATTTGTGCCTATCAGTCTTTCTTATGTTTCCGTCATGCTAACGTCTTACTTTTGTAATTCAGATGTGGCAATTCCAGATCTGGCAGAAGAATGGCACTGGATTGTGTAGTGCTTTCTTTGCTCTAACATGCCTGATCCATGTACCTGAAGAGCTGGATTAGCTGAATAAGAGCAAAGCAATTATACCACACTCACTGAAATCACACATCTTTTTAAACAAATCTTCATTTCCATATTCCTCTTTCATTCTCTTTAACCCTGCTTTTCTAAGTCATTTTTCCCCTAAGCTTTTTTTAGATTGATTTGCAGTACAGACATTATCTCCTTCTTCATGACATAGGTCAAGAAGATAACACTTTACAGGAAAGCAGGCATCAGGGTTTGAAGCTTCTTCCTGTCCATTTTAGCATGATTTTGATTACTGGCCAGAGAGCTGCATTTTATTGATCTTTTTTACCCTTTTTGTTACACTAAGATTATTATAGACAAGATTAGAATGGACACACTTGTGCACACACCTTGAAGATTTAGGGCAATTTATCTAACGTCAAGATATACATATGTAAAGCAGTAGTGTTACAGAAGTGGCATCATTTCTACACACCATTCTCAATCCCAGATTAAATATTTACGTGGTATGGTACAATGAAACTGTCTGTTTGAGCGATGGCTCTGAATGTGCCATGGCTAACTGCTGCTTGCTGAGCTGGCACTTATCTTGTTTATCTTTGACCTAATGACCTTATGGAAGGAAGTCATGAGTGCAGCATGTGCATGGTTTTAAAAACGAGTTATAATAGGATATATATAATAGGATATATATATATATATATATATATATATATATATATATATATATATACACACACACACATAATCAAGCAATAATGTGACAGCAGTGCAATGCAGGAAATCATGCAAATACAGGTCAAGAGCTTCAGTTAATGTTCACATCAAACATCAGAATGGGGAAAAAAAACATGATCTCAATGACTTTGATGGTGGCATGGTTCTTGGTGCCAGATGTATTTTTGTATTTCAGAAACTACTGAACTCCTAGGATTTTCTTGCACAACTGTATCAAGAGTTTACACAGGATGGTGCAAAAGACAACAAAAAACACATCTCATGAGTGGTGGTTCTGCAAATGGAAATGCCTTGCTGATGAGAGAGGTCAGAAAACAATGGCCAGACTGGTTCAAGGAGACAAGGCTACAGTAACACAAATAAATACTCTTTACAACTGTAGTGAGCAGAAAAGCATCTCAGAACACACAATCCATCAAACCTTGAGGCAGATTCTGTCATCCAAGAATAGGAATCAGAGTCTACAGTTGGCACAGGCTCACTGAGCAGCTGAAGATCCAGGTGACAGGTTTCCAGTGTTCAAGTGTTCATGCCCAGGGTTCCTGGGTTTTGCTCTGGATTCACTGTGACCTTGACTAGGATGAAGTGGTAACTGAAGAGGAACAAATGAATAATGGGATAGATTGTGTCTCACCTGCCTAGCACTTATACTCATGTACAAGTATGTGACTGGGTAAAATATTATTCTATCGTTTGTCACCATATCATGGGCAGGACACAGCTATTCTAATACAGACCTCTGTAAATGAGCTATAATGCTGATTTATTGCATCTCTAGTCAATAGTATGATGCAGGTAAAAGATAAGACCCGAACATGTCCAGTTGTGTGTATGCGAATATGTGAAGGTGATGAGGATAAGAATGGGAAGATTTAGGCTATGTGTATGGGACTGCAAAGTAAAGAACTTTCTTTGATGGTTTCATTTCTTGGGCTATTCATTCTTTTCTCTTTTATCAATGAGGAAATCTAGTGTGCATATCATATCAGTCAATGTCCTCTCCCTCCCTCTCTCTCATTGTCTCTATCACTGAAAAAATGGCCTTTGATCAACAAAGTTACACTTAGCGTGATATACTATGTTTTTCCTCTTATCAACACCGCATCAGCATTGTTAAGGGAACCAAAAATGATATTTACACAATTTTCCATTTACCCAGAAATTTCCTTTAGTTGCTCAGAAATGTTTGTCATCTGAGGTTTTGTTAGTTTTGCACAGGAGGTGTGAGGTTAATGTAGTTAACAAATAAGTAAGCCTAGTTTAGCCATATGAATATTGAATGATCACACACCCACCTTAAAAGATGGTGGTCAAATATTTGGCTCAGTAATCTCATTCACACATAAACAGATTCATCAACCAGCCAGTTAAATTTTAAACTAATTTTATCGTCTTAAATAACAACTCAGTCTGATTGTGATGCTTGTGTGGTGTCATACCAGTCTTTCATTGTAAGTGATTCTGGTTTCAAGATGGCTGTTTTTAAAATGTCCTTTCGTCAATTTTTACATTTACATTTACAGCATTTAGCAAAAACTCTTATTCACAGCAACTTACAGAAATGCATGGAAAAACATACAAGATATGGCCAGAAGTATGTGGACACCTGAGTATTGAACATCCCATTCCAAACCATGGGCATTTATGTTGAGTTGCCCCCTTTTGCTGCTATAACAGCCTCCACTCTTCTGGGAAGGCTTTCCACCAGATTTTGGAACGTGGCTGTGGGGATTCTGCCCATTTAGCCACAAAAGTGCAAGAGGTTGAGTACAGATGCCGGGTGAGAAGGCCTGGTGCACAGCCGTCAACCCAATTCATCCCAAAGGTGTTCAGTGGGGTTGAGGTCAGGGCACTGTGCAGGACACTCGGGTTCTTCCACTCCAACCTTGGCAAACCATGTTTTCATGGATCTGACCAGGGGCATTGTCATACTGGAAAAGGTTTGGGCCTCTTAGTTCCAGGGAAAGAAAAAGTTAATGCTACAGCATACTGTAATGTCTTCTCCACAGAGACACAGAAGTGAGTTTCTTGCATAAGGTTTATTGAACCAGGGATGTAGCCACACCAAATTAGAACAAAACAAAAAACCAGAACAAAAAAGGACCCACTCCTCTACTTCCAACCTGAAACCTCTGCCTTCTTTCCACCCCCCAGCAACTCCGCCACAGAACTGCAATTCTAACTTTTTATATCGTGACCCCTCCCCCCCAGCAATCTTGCCCAGCACCCACTTTGCCATCAGCCATCAGTAGCTGGTGTGTATAGAACACATGCATTCTGATTGCTGGTGTAGTAACCCCCACCCATGTCCCTGTAGGTCGCTATGATGTAAAGACATTCTAGACAAATGTGTGTTTCCAACATTGTGGCAACAGTTTGGGGAAGGACCTCAGATGGCTGTGAGGATCAGGGTCCACATACTTTTGGCCACATAGTATTAGTGCAAATAGGCTATGGCCTAAGAATACCATAAGGCTAAATTCCTGTTATATATGAGTTACTGCATTTTTCTTTTTATTTTGTTTTACCAGATAGCAGTGTGCCACACCATCAGTGTCTATTTTAAAGACTGAGTGATTTGATATAAGGAAGCTATAAGCTTCCTTTATTTCTAATTTACATTTGTCTTGTAGCTCTTGTGCAAAACCAAAGAAGCAAACTTCAGCCAGCAAACGTGTGTTGACTGATTCACTACATCTGGGAAAACTATTGCTTTAAAAGCACACAAAAATTCAACTTCAAGATACCTAATATCACAGAATCATTGTATTGCAGACATTTCACTGGGGGAAAATGGCACATATAGCCATGTCCATTGCATGCATACACATGCACTTGAGCCACACCAAGGGTATGCAAATTTCATAACATCTCTGCAGTTCACTGCAGAATACAGTGGAGCTTAATTAGGACCTTATTTGTAACGTAAAGCATAAATGAGTCACTGTGGCCAGAAAAACAGGATTTGCGTATGTGTGTGTGTGTGTGTGTGTGTGTTGGGGAGGGGGGTGTTAGGCTTAAAGGGGAGGGGCCACTGTAGACAGTGTTTAGTTTCAGGTTGGCTAGTCGTTAAGACGTCACTGCTGTAAGGGTTTTAAAGGCCGACTAAGCTCTCACACACGCTTACACACACACATCCTCATCATCTTCATCATCAGTGCTATTGCATCAGGGTGCTGTGAGAGAATTCCCTGCGCCCGGAGGATGCGCTTTGGATACCGCACCTGAAAACAGGGAAGCCTTGTAGCACATGGGCTCAGTGAGGACATTCAGTTCAGGTCTACATGAAGCGCTGGAGGAGGCTGTAAATCTTTTTTAGTATTTTTTTGTTGTTGTTGTTGCAATTTTGGTGGAGTCTCAGGGTAAGGCGGAAACCTAGATTACAAATATTGTTAGACTGGAAGTGATAAATACCGCTGAGCCGCTCCACTGAACTGCTATTTTCATTCCTATTGGGATATGAATGCTCTTAGTTTATTATAAAACTCTGCAGTCACATTGACTAGTTTGATTAAAATAATCGAAATTGAAAGCTGGACTTTCACATTTCACATTTCCATCGCCTGTGCTATCTGTATTTGTTATAATAATCTCCACGTATCTGGGTGAAAGACGCAGGGGATGCTGTTCATCTCTGTAGCTCTGCTGCTCCACACTGAGTAAAACCCTGTGCCGGTTATTTAAGCCCTCTTAAACAGAGACAAATCTGCTGTCGTCCCTCCCCGCCGACAGTACTGCTCTCGCTTGCCTTTCTCGCCAAGGCTGCAAATCACAGTGCGCTCGAAACCCAGACTTCACCAACACAGTCTTCTCCAAGCCCTTTCTCCACCTACACTGAGTGGACATGACGGACGGACCGAGACACCGAGGGAGCGCGGCTGCTGCCGCCGGGGAAGAAGCGACACAAGCCGGGAAAGCAGAAGGACAATCATCCGTGGCTCTGAAGAAGGAGATCGGGCTTGTGAGCGCCTGCGGGATTATTGTCGGTTAGTAAGAAAGCATTCCTTTCTGTAATCAAGCGTTAAGAGAGATGTATGATGCACTTAAGTGCATAAGCACATCTGAAAGGTGCTGTGAGGAAGGCATCTATGCAATCTGCACAGATATGAGCCACACTACTCAAATCACTGAGAGTGTATTTCCATTTGTTCCCCTGGCACACACTTTCGTCTAAAATTGGGTTGATCAGTTGAGGGTTTTTTTGCTCAAAGGTTCTTACTTTGGTTCTGTGACAGTCCTGGGTTTTGAATTAATCTTTTTCAGAGCTGACACATGTCAATTTCTAAGGCAGAATTTAAAAAAACCACACATTTATTAGTCATACTACTCAAGTGACGAATAAGAGTCCATTCCTTAACAGATATCGGTTGTAGTATCTAAGTCTAAGGTCCATTTTAAGACAGAAGTTTAAAGGTCCTTTTCCGATTGTTTCCTTCATAGATAGTACCTGCACACGACTGTTAAGCCCTCCAGTGTTAAAACAACCAGGTTGCTAAACCTTGTTTGACATTGAAAAACACAGAACACAGAAGCAAATACATGTCAACAAACCACTTGTTCTTTCCTACTGATCTGGAAGCAGCTTTGTATATGACATAATGTCTCAGGTTCATATTTGGGCCAAGAACACTGCTCTCATATTATAAGATTGTCTGTTCTTCTGCTGGGATTCAGCGAGCCAGGTGAGAGAGCGGAGGAGGAGCTGTGACCTTGAACAGGAGCATGGCCATAAGGTTTCTATGGAAACAGAATAGTCTGGGCCTGTTCGATGACTCTCTAGACAGAGAAGCACAACACTAGTCACACAAGCAGTGTTAGTGGAAGCAGACTTTTCAATGCTCTGATCTCTAATAATGTATACGTTTAGATCTTGTGTGGGGAAAATCAGTCACTAGATCAGATTCTGCTTAGTGCACAAAGAAGAGACAAACAGGAAGTAAACAGGAAGTAAACCTGATTTGTATTCTAAATGAACCAAAAATATTCTCAGAGTCCAGAGGTTGCCTTCCAGTTACAGCTTTGACAGCAGTATTAGCTTTATTACTTGACCCTGTAAATAAGAGTGTATCTCTGTCACATAGTTTTAGAAATATAAGTCTAATTAACAGTGGGTTAAAGGAAAAATCCACCCTAAATGACTTGCACATTAATCTTATATTATTTACATGTGATCTTCAATGGCATCCAATATACACACATACAGTATATATAGAAATTCTGGGCTGACTTGTCTGCTTAAACTTCTGTCACTGACATGTTGGTCTATTTTCTCTTTGGCTAATGGTTTCCTACATTACTTCAATACTATTCGCCTACATGTGAACAGTGGTGCCAGTGAGAATTAACCCTTCATCTCTACCTAAAGAAAGCAGTGCAGCAGTGCTTTAGTCCTTTACTCTGTCCAGCACATCTGCACACTCTGCACAGGTTCAGATCAGATTTCAAAGCTTCAAATTTCATGCTAATACCACTGTCAACACCATCACGCTCATCATCTTATAGATCGCTAACTGGCTTTCCCAAGTCTCTGTTGTAACTCAGCAGCACTACATAAGTTGCTCTTTCCACTACTTCTAAGCTGAATTTCTCATTAATATGACATTGAAAGTCTCTGGAAAATCATGAGTGAAAAAATAAGCTCTTGCTTTTTTTTTTTTTGCTGTTATGTTTTATGTTTTAGATCATTTATTCCCCTTCTCACACCAGCTAACAAATTAACACCAGAAACCCTAAACACATCACACATATAATCAACAAAAACTTAGTTAAAGTGTTTCAGGGTGGATTTTTCCTTGAAGTAGCTCTTTGGCCTTGGTATTGCCGCTTATCCACATGCTAATCACGTGAATATTATTAAAAGCTAACTATCATATCGGATCTCCTGCATGCCTACCAGTCGCCCTTTGTTCTGTGCTCGCTTCACTAAATTTCTCAGAAAGTATCAGAAACACCACTTCAATCCAATTCATTTAATCCAATTCATTTAATCCACATAATAATTCTATATTAGCAACTCCAGCTGGGTTATATATTATAGTTTCAGGTAGAAACGACAGGGTTCATAAACAGTACAAGGTGAAGGTTGTTTGTAGTTCAAGGTTGAGGTGGTTGTTCAAATCCTAGTGCTCTTGCTCTTTTGAATCCTATAAAAGGGAAGGTGTGAGGTGGTTAATCAACATGATGCAGTCAAGCTGACTGAAGGATTGGAAGTCTTTAATGTTACACATTCTTCAGTTATACTTGGAGATGGTTAGACTCAAACGCAGGTTAGGGGCGCTGATGGATTTACTGCTGGCCTAGTTGGAGTGCGTCCAAGCACGAAGCGTCTATGTCCAGTAGCTGTCTGCAGGGTATGTGGGACTGGGGTTGTGGAGGTTACTTTCTGGCTAATGTTTGGTGCCAGAGCAGTAGTTTAATCATGACTCTATTGAGTGTGGTGCTGACTGTAATTCAAAAAAGCATTAGAAAAGCAAGTAAAGATAAAAATGCTAGTTGATGGCATCACTGTTCTTGAAATTTGAAATGCAATCATGGCTGCTTTCATAGTTCTGCACAGTCGTGTGTGGTTTGCAAGCAGAAGTAAAATCTGCTTGTTTGAGAAACTGAAAAAGCATGATTCTGGTTTCATTTCACTGAAGAGATACTTTTTTAAGTCGTTTGTTGTAGGAGACAAGCTTAGTATCTATTGTTAGTGCATAATGTTAACATGATTACAATAGTTGTAAACAGGATATTTAATGTTTGTGTACAAAATTCCTTCCACAGAATGTTCAAAGAGCTGTACATGTGAACCACAGCAGGCTCAGGACTATAGGAAGTCCTAGTCCAACTCCCAGTTATTTTTAAATCACTAAACTCCTAAAAATCAGACTACTAGAAAAAAAACTCACAGGCCTAATTATACAGTATTGTTAACAGTATTAGTAAAAAACACAATCACAGTGTAGTGAACATGAACATTTGTGTCAATATGTTCATATAGTAAGTGTTATGAAAGTATTTAAGCTGTTTTTCTAGTTTTCTCTTTTGCGTTTGTTATTGAGACAGGCTTTTTATGTATTTTGCACTTTTTTTCATGTCACATTGCACTTGTGTAATTAATTTAAATTAAGTTAAACGACATCTACCATACATAGTTACCATACAAGTGTTTTGTTTTTTTTTTGGAAACTTTGGAAACTTTTAATTTAAGAAAAAAAAGCTGTCTTGCTGCTGAACTGTCGCCATGCACTATTTTTTTCTCTCAGAGACATGGCAAATGTTTAAAGTTGTGTTGAATAACTGGGTACTGCAAGTACAAGTATAAGCTTTAGTTTCTCCTCCATGTCTCTAAGTTGGCTTCGTGCCGCGTTCATCTCACTGGCTGTGCTCTTAAAAGCTCAGCGACAGACAAGTGCAAGGTCGATTTTGAATGGCTAGAATTCAAATGTGTGATGCTCAAGCTAGCATCTAAGTAAAGCAGCACAGCTTGATCCATTGGAAAATAAGGGCAGCTCATGTTCTGTAGGCATCCTGAGAATATTAATATTTATTTACTGTTTCTAGTGATGCAGAGCAATGATGTGGAGGCCCTGGACAATATAGGGGCCCTAGTTAACTTCCTGTTCCACATGATGCAGTGTGGCCTCAGTCTTGTACTGGTGCTGTACCACGCAGAAAAACACACACTGACGATCACACTAAAATAATCCTCTCAATGTGCACTCTTGCTAAATGGGTGTCCTTCAGAGCTGGTGATTAAACAGACTGACAGATAAACCGCCCCAGTGCTGGAGATTACTCTCTGTCTTGCTTGTTCTCTTTCGCTCTCAGTGGTTCCCGCAAGCAGGACACAGAAATACAGCCAGTTCAATAGAGCAACAGAGGAGGATCAATACAGGGGGTTGGAGGAGATTAGTGGCAGCTCGCCTGTTTGGGTGATTTATAAACAGCAGTGCTTGATAACATCATTGGGATGGTGATAGTGCACTAAAATGTAGGTTTTAAAGCACCTGGAGTTTATTTTGTTATGAGAGCTTATACTACAAAGCTGTGTTCTCAATTCTGATTGGTTAGAAGATTTTTATATAATTCTGATACAGGCTAATGTTGTTGTTGTTGTTCTTTTTCTTCTTCTTCTTTCAACTGCTCCCTTTAGGGGTTGCCACAGCAGATCATTGGTCAGCATATTTGATTTGACACAGTTTTTATGCCGGGTACCCTTCCTGACGCAATCCTCCCCAATTTTATCCGGGCTTGGGACCGGCACATACAGGCTAATGATAAATGTATAAAAAGTGTTTTTATTTAACAAACAAAAATGTATAATCTTTGACATGCTGAGGTTTTCTGTAAGGAAGGAGTCTCCACTGTCAGTGCTTTTTAACGGTCAGTAAGTTTTCCGCCATCTTCAGGACAGCAATTTGCACTTCCAGTTTCTCTGTACCATCAGAAGCCTCTATTTTTTTCTTATTAAATTCAAAAGAGAGAGAAAAAAGAGAGGCTCATGAGGGACTGTTTATAGCTGCTAGGACATAAGTGTGTACAGGAAGTAATGTGTTTTGTGGATGTTAAACAGTTACAGAGCAGTTCAAAATCATTGTAGTATAAGAAGAATAAATCATGCTGTTCTAGTTAAATAATTCATCCCATTGTGTTCATTGGGCTCATTAACTGTCCACTTCCAGATCCTCTAAATAAAAGCTTATATTTGCACTTGGAGGGTAAACAAGTTATAATTATGAGATTATAGTCCAAAGCTAGCGCTAGTGTAAATTATAAGACATGTGTTCTCTGCTTATAATACCTAGTTAGAGTGATCAAGGTCCAGGCCTCAATAAAATAATCTGACCACAGATTAAAAACAGTTTAGACTGATCGATTTAAATCCAGCTTTTAAAAGAACCTCACCATTTGGTTGTATTGAAATCATGAATAAGCCTGTAATATTACTAATATCTGACAATGTGAGATGCTTGTGAGCACTCAGGTAGGATTGGTAGGTCATATGACTGACTCTGCTTTAGCAAACTCATACACACACCGAAAGAGGAAGTGAGGGGAAGTAGTACGTGCACAGGAAGCTCTTGTGCTTGGCTATTCCACTGGAGTCAGCACTGCACGAAGGACCCATTTGTGCTGCAGCTGCACGTGAGCCGCATAACACTCAGCTGCACGTGAGCCACAGAGAGAAACTGGTTCTAACCAGTCCTTGGGTCAGGTGTGCTTAAGTCAATTAATACCAGACTGCTGTGTTTCTGAAGTTGCAATGTGAGCTAGCTGGAACCAGATTACTGAAGACGCTGCCCAGGTCTTGCACAAACAAGATGGCATGTGATGCCAGAGATCATATAAAGTTGTGTAATCTGCAGTTGGCTGGCATTAAGCATGCTAAAATTTGAAATGCATATGCAAACTACAAAACAGGAATTGAATATGGTCAGTGATCAGTGGTTACCTTATGATTCTCTGTTCTGTGCACCTGTGCATATGGACCAGTCAGAGCTTTATGTACTGATACTACATCAAAAAGGGTTATTAATGATCAGGTAATAACTTCTCTCATATTTATCCTCATCAGGCATGAATAATTAGCTTTAGCTTATGTGTGAACTTTGGCCTACTTATCCAAAGTACTATTCTGGAGCTTTTACCCAGCTGGCTCTTGTTTGTCATATCTGACCATATGAAAGTATTAATTATTTGCTGTGTCATGGTTTTTCTTGTCAGACTTGAAAGTAGGAGACAGGTTAGAGACGCTGATCATCGAAAGGACTGTAAAGATGTCTTAACATAAGGTCACATTGCTCTTTTCGAAGGTCACACAGGGAATTTGATGTGGACTACATGGTTATTTTCTTTCCCTTTTGTTCCTGGAGAGTCTTCTGAGTAAGCATGAACAGTCCACTGGGAACGGAGCACTGTTTGGTTTAAAACACACACGTGTGCATGCATGCATGTAGCAACTCGCTCACACGTTCACGAGCTGTTGGAGTCACTCAGATCACCCAGAATCAGACATGTCTTATATAAAACACAAACATACACACACAGATAGACTTGGACAAGCTGCACCCAGTAACCCCAGTCTGTGTCTCCTTGGTACTGACTCAGCAAACTACTCTCTCTGTCCGCTGGCCTTGTGTTTTTTCTCCCTCTATCCTGACATCCTCATTTTCCTTTGACTCACACAGCTGGGTCGATGCATTTTTCTGCTTTGCTGGTTTCTTTATAACATCCCATTTTTCTCAGCCACGCCAACTGACATTAATCTCTCCTCTCTATGTGATATGTTTCCATTGGTCCTGCTTCTATTTCAGAGTATCTTTATTTCCAGTTTCTCTGTCTGTTTGTCCGTCTGTCTTCATTTTAGCCTCTTCTGCCTTGTTTGTCTCTTCAGGATGGTTATATTTGCTGAGGGTGCATTGTCACTTTGTGACCTTTGGCTGCTACGTGTTACACCCTTATCTGAAACTGAAATGCTTTCCTGTCAGCCATACAGGGCCCAAGCCTACAAAGCTTTGCACAAAAACATCCACAATCATGATCAATGATTGGCTCTTGTAAATAACTACAACTAATATTTTCTGTCTTTAGTGCGATGAAGCATTTATATCTGCAGTAATCCAGTAAGCCAGTAAATCACACATCACACCTATCTGTATAACTGCCTATTTTACATCATAACTATTCCATTCAATGGTCTGTGTGTCTCAGGTAACATCATTGGCTCGGGGATCTTCGTCAGTCCTAAGGGTGTGCTGGAGAATGCTAGCTCCGTGGGGCTAGCACTTATCGTCTGGATCATTACAGGTGTCATCACTGCTATCGGCGCTCTCTGCTATGCTGAACTGGGGGTCACCATCCCTAAGTCTGGTGGTGACTACTCTTATGTCAAGGACATCTTCGGTGGACTGGCAGGGTGAGAATGACTTTACATGAGACAATTCAGACAAAGCTCACTCAGGTGCTTCAGTACCGATGGTGCTTCTTAACACTAGACTGGCTTTTAAGTTGGTTTTTATGGTGGCTCTCTGGCTTGGGAACATCACTCCACAATATTTTGGTTGACTGCTCTTATCTGTCATCTTTTAAGACCAGTTAGAAACCAAACCAGTTAAGGCCCTCCTGAATGGGAGAAAGGTGCTATATAAATAAAAGGGACATATTATTATTATCATTATTATTATTATTATTATTAGTAGTAGTAGTATTACATGATAATATCTTCACTGATAAAGAA
Organism: Pangasianodon hypophthalmus; assembly: GCF_027358585.1. Taxonomy (NCBI): domain Eukaryota; kingdom Metazoa; phylum Chordata; class Actinopteri; order Siluriformes; family Pangasiidae; genus Pangasianodon; species Pangasianodon hypophthalmus. Next base: position 11,573,963 of record NC_069713.1, read on the forward strand.
TAGAACAATTAGAATGATTCTTAGTCTTAATGGCAGTCAATAAAGTGTATTTGTTCTGTTAAATATTCTCTGAGCTTTCACTAATGCCTTTTGAATTGATTTTGTTATACTGAATTTCATGGCTTAATGAATTGCAGGCATTAACCTAACAAGGTTATCAAAGCAGAAACTGTATGAGCTCCTCTTATAGCAGATGAAATTTGGAAAACAAATAGAAAGCCCTGGTGTTTCCATTCCTTCCACATGGATAAATCTCATCCCAACTGACCTCCTATTGGCCTTTTCTTAAACTAGCAAACGTCCTTGTGAACCATTAGATTTTTATCACCAGTTTTCCAAATACATTTTGACCTTCACCTTAATTAAGGTGATTGAGTACAAAAAGTGGTCATTTCCCAATGCTAATACAGAGCTTATAATAGGCTTATGCATTATTCACATACCAGTGAGTATAATCAATGCTTTTGAGTCCCACACTCACATTGTGTCACCTTGTGTGAGAATGGGTTTCAAATTTACAAATGTGTTGGTAATGATAACCAATGGCTTCTACAGAAAGTGTGATTTAGAAATACATGAGGCTAATTACAGACTATGTGACTGTGTGATCATGTTTGTGTGTTCCATGTTCTTGTGTGTTACAGGTTCCTGAGATTATGGATTGCTGTCTTGGTGATCTACCCCACCAACCAAGCAGTCATTGCTCTCACTTTCTCCAACTATGTTCTGCAACCTCTCTTCCCCACCTGCTTCCCACCAGAGAACGGCCTTCGCCTACTCGCAGCCCTCTGTCTCTGTAAGTCCCGCAGTACAAAATGGGGGAGGGGAGAGAGACAAAAAGAAAGTGAGAGGGAGACAGACAGGAAATAAATGATAGAGAGAGGAAGAAAGAGAGAAACACTGTGGTAGGAGGCCACAAACAAAACCATATGCACACGTCTACTGCACATTACAAATTTTACATTATGCCAAGCTCAGGGCACTCTCTTAAATTAAAAATGGTTCTTCAGAGCATTTCTGGTTTCCTAAAAAAACCTTTCAGTGCAGATCCTTTCACCATATTTAGTCATAGACATAATGAACTGGATTTTATTTCTCACTACAAAGAATGTAAACATTTATGGTGGGAAATGATTCTTCAGTTATTTATAGTTATTTATGCTAAGAACCTTTTCTTTTATCGTTTATCTTTAAAAGTGATGTTAAAGCTCTGAACATCTATTGCAGCATTTCCTGTTGACCTCCACCAACCCATTGCAAAACAACAGCTTATGTAAATGTATTGCTTTCTCATCTGTTTGTGATTTTCTTGCTGCTTTATGCCTCTTATTCATACCAGAATGTATTCAGTCATGGTGCGTACGCAGCCTTCTCTCATAAAGAGGTTGCCATAACAACTTGCCTCGTCATGACGACAATCACGGGGGCTGTAGTAACACAATATCGGCACTATAGAGCTGATCTAGGAACAGATCTGATTTTTAGTGCAGTGGCGTGCCAGAAAGAAAACCGACACCAGATTAGAACTGCTACTGGATCAAGGCTGTGCTCATGAGAGGCTCACGGAGGATGAGTGATGATTCATGATGCAGTTCTTATAATCAGATTGCCAATTGTACCAGAGACAAACAGTCTCTGAGAATTGCACAGACATGTTTATTTCCTATTTAACTGCATTCACACTGCAAGTAAAACTGGACCAAATACATTTTCATCTTATTTGTTTGTCCATGACAGTGTGAGTAGCAAATTGGCATTGAGCCTGATATATGTAATTCCTATTTGGACCATTTTTCTATGTGGTATTGTGATTCAATACATATTGGAAATGTGCCAATGAACAGTCAGTTCATGCAATATTTACATCAGTCCAACTAAACTTGTTTGCCTTGAAAATCTTGTGGAAAATCACAGAAAGTGGTAATTAAAAGTTGCCCTTGAAATCCAGAAATTCTGGATGAATTCTGTGTCTGCGTAGGCACCCATGATAGTGGGAATTCTACCACTACTTGCTCCAGTCTTGTATCCAGACATTTCTGTGGTGATCTGTGAAAACATGCTGCTGTAGCTGAATTCTGGAAAACAACCAAAAAATTTGAGTTTTGACCAAAATTGGGGTTTTCTCTGTATAGCATACTTGCTAATCTTGCCTAGGCTATCTTCATGCAAAGCCAGTTTAGCAGCCTCGATGGTTAATGCAGTCAGTCTGCCTGAAGATGTCTAAAATCTCGCTAGCTTAGTGTGATTTCCTCCCACAGTGAATGTCACGCTTTTATTCAGGTTGTTGGATAGCTACATGCCGTTAAATACTTACGCCTAAACGATTCAGCTTGTAATCAGATACAGAATGTTAAAATCTCTGTGATGCTCTGACACCACAGTCTCCCTTCTCAATTTTGGGCTTAACTAGGCTTTAAAATGCAAAATACTTGTGGATGAGATTCATGCTAAAGAGAAACACATTTCAGTTCAGGAAAGCCTGTGCCTTTCAGAAATATATATAGTAGAAAATCAAAAATTCACTCTGAAGGGTTTTCCCAGGTGATAGTTTAAAGCTCCAACACTGATTAAAAAATCAAATGAGGGGATTATCAGTGAGGTGGAGATAGATAGATAGATAGATAGATAGATAGATGTGTAAAGTATGAAGGGATAGAGGACAGATGGAGTGTGGGGCGAAAAAAGAGAAGTGTTGAAGAAAGATGGATGTATGAGCAGTGCTGGAGCCATTTGACAAACCTCACACTCACATCACAAATACTACAGGATGTGTGGAGATCACAGAGCCAGGAAAAATAGAGATACAGAGAAACAGAATGTTATACATATACATATAAATTTTTAAACAGTATCAGATCAGGTTACAGAACTATATCGGTAAAAAAAAACATTTTGTGTTTTTGAAGAACAACTTGATCCCATTTTAGGCGCTGTATTCATGGGTGTCGTCTGTATGGAGAAGAGGCACTGACCTGGATTTACCTGTTTAGCAAGAGCTCCTGTAAGAGGATCTACAGGAGGGAAGAGGGCTGTCCCAGAACCTCTGTTTTTGTCTTGTGTTTCTCAGAATGGTGTCATCAGATAGAAAGAAGGAATGCCCTCGGGACTCTGTGCTAGATTTAATGGTTGATTAGAAAAGAAAAGTTGAAGGCAAGGCTTTTCTTCGTTTTTGCGTACTAATGGTTTTTTTGTTTTGGTCCAGTAAGGATAAAGGAAGGAAAAGTTACAAAGAACACACTGTTTCAGGAGACTGCTAGCCTTGTGCTCTTCTACTTTATCCTACTTACATGACACACTAACATTATAAAGAAGGCATTTTGGCTCTGGGCAAAATGAGCTTTTCTTATTAGTGCAAAGAATTCTGAGAGTTCCTATGGCTTTGTATCTATTTCTGCATCTTGTCCATAAAAGTAGTTATGATTGGGATGCAGTTAGAATTCATATATTTTGCACTCATTTTTATGCTTTTATCTGAAAATATGACTTCAGGAGATATTTGATATTTACTGGTTTTCTCCATACATGGAGTCAACCCCTGGATTAATCTCATATTTATTTAACAGAATGCCGAGTGTATTTACCTGCACTTGCAAATGCATTAATAATCTGTTTGATGTGACATGAAATATCACGTCTGTAATATATCATGTCTGTGTATAACATACTTTGACATTTCTACTTTAAGAAACCATATTATAGTTTATTTTTTAATTTATATTTTACCAAAATGACATAAAAATGTTTTTTTTATAAAGTGGTGATTACACAGCATGAAGATCATGTTGTGTAAAGAGTCAGTTTAACAAACATGGTGGTAAAAACAGTCAGTCTACCTAAAGATGTCTAAAACCTTGCTAAATGTAATTTCCTCACACAGTGAGTGTCACGCTTTGATCAAGTTGTTGAATAGTTACATGATATACATAAAGTGATTTAAGCCTAATCAATTCAGATTGTAATCAGATACGAGCTGATAAAATGTTCGTGATGCTCCTACATCGAGTCAGAATTAAATCTATAAATGAAAATTTTGAGTGTAACCATATTTTAAATTACTTTACTTGTGGTTGAGATACATGCAAAAGAAAAACACATTTCAATTCAGGAAAGTCTGTAGTTTTCAAAACTATACATAGTAGAAAATGTCTGCACTTGTTTGGTTGATGTTCAGACATGTAGTGTCACGGAGTGCAACTTCTTTTTTTAGCTGTTTACTCGTTTGAACTGGTGTAGATGCCAGCTATCATGAAAAGCTGTTTATACCGAGGTAGTCAATAAAAAGATAAAGCCACCGCTTCTGCTTACATGGAACTGAATACCCTTCACATTTTCACCACCTAATGTCACATAACCCAGTGGAGGTATCACTTTGCTGTTTATGTTTCCAGACCCTGAGAACAGGGCTGGATGATGTGATAAATTACGATGATTAAGTCACAATGTTCTTTTCTGAGAGCACCATGAGAGAATTTTATGTTTGATTGTAGTTATCAGGGTGTTTAGGGCTCCGGTTATCTTTCCTCAGATGATCAGCTTAACGGACTTCGTCAACACTGGCTCATTGTTGACTGATTTGGAACATTGTATTCCTAAACCCAATGCTATTAGCGCCATAGTGAGAACTGAGGCACCTTGTGCAAGCTCTATCTAAAAACACAGAACTGATATGGTAAAAGCAAAGACATTTCTGGTATCCTCACTGAGCACTTCATGCATGTGAGAGGTGGGATTTAGGTTTTTCTATATTGTATGTCCACATGTTTGACTGAAACTGTAAGCATTCAGCATAATCACGAAGTCCAGGGGTTAAAGTTCACTGAGGCTTCTATAAGTAAGCTGGAAAGAAAGAGTGCCACAACCTTTCAGTTTATTACCTAAAAGTGTACTTTAGTCACTGCAGGAGTTAAGTCATATGTGTATGAATGTGTGTGTGTGTGAGAGACCCTTGCATGTCTTCTTTCATCTGACTCACATAAAATATGACACAAGCAGAAACATGCAACTAAAACTTGATTCAGAACCTGAATCCTGAATCACAGATGAGCATGTATTCCTGTTTTTCAGTTTTAAATTCAAATGGCCTGATAAAATCAAGGCATAAGTTTTTCATCTCAGTGTTTATAAAGCCTTAGTTATATTACTACTGCGTATTACACAATATGATTATATCCACTGGGCACCGTCTGATCCAGGATCAGCACTGTTAGTTTGAATAGTTTCATAAATACAAGTCCTGGAGAAGAACATTGTTTATTTAAAGACTCTGTCAATAGTTACATTTAATGTTGTATAACATCCATGAAACAAGGTAGTTCCTGTTATCATTTATACTAACTATAACCAGACATTCCCTCACTAGCCTCCGTTATTTCTTTCTTGAAGTTAATAATACAAAAATGCAGCTAGTCACAAAACACAAAGTCCTCTGTCCTGAAGACTCATGTTCTTAATGTTCATTATTATAACATGCTCCTTTTTTATTCAGTATTGTTCCAGGTTTTACTATGGGAGAAATAGCAAATAGCATGAATTTGCTTTAAGTATGTGTTCAGTATACTGATGTCTCCCTTCTGATCTCTGCCTGTTTTAGTGCTGCTGACTTGGGTGAACTGTGCGAGCGTGCGCTGGGCCACACGTGTACAGGACGTGTTCACGGCTGGGAAACTGCTGGCCCTCATCCTTATCATCATCATGGGCATTGTACAGATCTGCAAGGGTAAGAGCTATCTGCCTAAATGTGTCTCTGCGTAGTTGTGTGTGACAGGTTGTCCATGTGCGAGTGTGTGATTTTATTTTATTTATTTTTTTTTTTATTGCTACTTCTTCCCGTTGTTGTCTGAAGAGAAGTCATTGAGTTCAAAAGCACTATGAAAGCAAAGCTGTCTTCTCAGCCAAAGCATTTTTCGAGGATTAGACGGGATTGCAGTACAGAGGGGAGTGTTATAAAAGGGTTTATTCCACAGACTGTTCTGATATGACTGCAGTGACAGCTGTTATCAACCTCTGAATACAGAAAGCAAACAGGAATGTTATGTGTTTGTAACAGATCTTTAACACTGCCACTGTGAGTGTATGGCTTTCTTGTTGCTCACTCATGTGTCAGGATGGATTCAATCTGCGCAGAAGAACTTAGAGGTCATGGCTCAGACCTTTGAGCCCATTATTGCATTAAGACAGGAAGTTTAGGTTTCTGATTATTCTTTGATCTTTTTCTGTCTTTCTGTACAGGTGACTATTACTGGCTGGAGCCAGTCAATGCCTTTGAGCCGTTTCAGGACTATGATGTCGGTCTGATAGCTCTAGCATTTCTTCAAGGCTCTTTTGCTTATGGAGGTTGGAATTTCCTTAACTATGTGACAGAGGAGCTGGTCGATCCCTATGTGTAAGTCTCCAATCATAGACACAGATTGATGCTAACTAACCAAATGTTATGTCTGGAATATCCGAAAATCCGTTATAGGGTGTAACGGGAAAAACTAATTGTCCAGCTTCTACACATTTTGTAGTGCCCTCATTACCCAGTCATTACCCAGTCACTGATTTTTGGTGGATGGACTCCTCTAGACAGAGGTGCATTTGTGCCATGTTCTTTAAAAGTTTGGGATTTTTTTTATAACCAAACCCTGATTGCAGAGATTTGTCCCAGACTTGTTTTGATAGCTCCTTGGTCTTCATGATGCTGTTTGTTTGGGTATGTTCTCTAACAAACTCTTGGGTCTTCCAGGACCCAGCGTATTTATATTGAGATCACATGACAGATAGGCTCCATTCAACTATTTATGTCACTTCTGATGATAACCGCTTGCATAAGAACTAATTTATGGGTTTCACAGCAATGGGGGCGAATACTTTTGCAATCACTTTTTTTTGTAAATACTTTTTCACGCTATATTGTTTTCTTGTCCCCCACCTTAATATTATTGTCTATTTTGTGTAGATTCATGACATATAATCCCAAGTAAGACCTTTGCAGTTCCAGGTTGTAACACTACAAAATGTGGAAAAGTTCAAGGGGGTGAATACTTATGCAATGTTCTGTAGTAGTTTCTAAAAGTTGACAACATAAAGCCTTAAGAGCCATTAGTAGTCCTTTGGTTTTGGGTTTGGTTTACTAGCACTACTCATCAATACTTTTTTGATAAACAGTACAAACTATTTAATAGAACTAGAAATAATATACTAATGGCAGTTCAATTCAACACACTGACAAGGAAACAGTGACATGGAAGGCAGAAGAAACCTCTTCTGCTTCTTTCTCTTCATCTATCTCATTTTTCATCTCTCTCTGTACAGGAACCTGCCTCGTGCAATCTTCATCTCCATCCCTCTGGTGACTTTTGTTTATGTGTTTGCTAACATTGCCTACGTCACTGCCATGAGCCCTCAGGAGCTGCTGGCCTCCAATGCTGTTGCTGTGGTGAGTATTCTGTCTCCTAATTGACTTGGCTTGAACCATTCACCAGTTTACAGCTCAACACATAGCAGAGCTGAGCTTAAAATAGCATTGATTTATACAAATATTTTAGATTGTATCTAACTGATATCTATCATGTTGATGAATTGTGTTTTGCTTAGTATTTTATGACATATCTAAGTATCAATTGTTCTCCCAACTTCTCCCAATTGATACTTATGCCATACTCCAATATGAAAAACACCATAATTTGTAAATTCAGGCTGACAAACCATACCACTTGGATTGTTCAATTTTTTCAACTTTCCAGGCCCTTCTCCTCCACTATTTCTCTGTTTCTCTCTTGCTCGAGCTCTCATTCACCACTCTTTTGCTCTCTCCCAGACGTTTGGTGAGAAGCTGTTGGGAGTGATGTCATGGATCATGCCCATCTCGGTGGCTCTGTCCACCTTTGGGGGGGTCAACGGCTCCCTCTTCACCTCCTCTCGGTCAGTCTCACCATCCATTTATCCATCCATCTTATCCATTCATGCTTTGTGAATACATGTAAACACAGTCTTTCACCTTGGGCTCATTGTCCTTCTTGTCTCGTGTTATGTTCTTCCATATGTTGACATTCTACACAGAGTCAGTGCCTATGTCTCCCAAACAATGACCTTTCAGTGCAGATATGTCCTCTGGCTCATAAATATGTCATGTTGTGCAGAATGGTCTCTGTTCCTTTCTCCTGTTCTCTGTCTGTCGTCTTCGGTTGTCATTCTCTCTTTTCACTCAGTGTCTGATGTCTGCTATTGAATTGAATGTCCTAAATTGCTGCATGCACCTTTTTCTATCAGGTTGTTCTTTGCTGGTGCCAGAGAGGGCCATCTCCCCAGCCTGCTAGCTATGATCCATGTGAAGCGCTGCACACCTATTCCTGCTCTACTCTTTACTGTGAGTCACATACACACTCCTTTTTGCTTCCACTCTCATCTTCACTGGTTTACTAAATATAATTCTTAGGGGTCTACCAGTATCTGACGAATAACTCCTGCCAATCATTGAACTCTGCTAAATGTAGTCGTTTCTTATTCTCTTTGTGTTCTGTTTTTTCTTTCTCAGTGTATCTCGACCCTTCTGATGCTGTGCACTAGTGACATGTACACACTTATCAACTATGTGGGCTTCATCAACTACCTCTTCTATGGTGTGACAGTCGCCGGGCAGATTGTCCTGCGCATCAAACAGCCTGACATGCCACGACCAATCAAAGTGAGTGTGTTTTGAAAAATTAAAAAAAAAAAATCTCATTAGTATATAGGGAAGAATGCAAATAATTTTGTTCTTTTTTTTTCTTTAATTAGTCAGATATTGTTTTGATTAAATTAGTTGGCTAGTTATTAAAGTTACCCAAAATCATAATTTTTTTATAATGAATAATATACTGCTTAAAGTTCCATAATGTCAAATGTCCTTCGAAAAAGAAAAAAGATCCTGTCCTTTTCCTTTCATCCAGAAATACATGTTCTCTTGTTATGTAAATTACAAATAGCCCTTGGCTCCACACACCCCTCCCCGGGAAACCGGTGTGGCACAGCCTACATTTCCATATTGAGACATAATAGGTTCTATTATGTCATGGTGCAACACTGTTTAATACTAACTCTATTTTTTTTGCTGATGAAATATTCAGCCATGTTGCAGGTATTCTGAATCCAGAATGTGACATCAATTTCTGGGTTTGGACCAGTCTGTGTTTTTATAAAGTTTAGGGTGACATTAAACCCACTCAAAGATAGACTATGTAGTTTTTTTTTTGCACTTTCAAACATTGAGCTGATTCGTGAGCCACACTGATTTAAATATGAGAACTGAGCTCCCTATTTACTAAAAACATTACAGCTAATTGGGTTTTCTCAGGAATATCTAATAACACACTTGCACTTTGATCTCAGGTCAGCCTAGTGTGGCCAGTGATCTATCTGCTGTTCTGGGCCTTCCTGCTGGTCTTCTCTCTGTACTCTGAACCTGTGGTTTGTGGCATTGGCTTGGCCATTATGCTCACTGGTGTGCCCGTCTACTTCCTGGGCGTCTACTGGGACAACAAGCCCCAGTGCTTCAACACATTTGTGGGTAAGTAGAATAGACTTGGCTGATGTCTTTATTTGATCCCTGTCCTAATTAAATTGTAGACAATTAGTAATTTATATAATATAAGACAATATTTACAGTATGCTTTACATTTTCCCACAGATAAGATGACGTACCTGGGCCAGAAGTTCTGTGTGGTGGTCTATCCAGCAGAGGACGAGAAACCTGAAGACGGCTGCGGGGAAGAGGGGATAGAGATGAAGGAGGAGTCTGCTCCTCTGTCTGCAGCAGACAGTGCAACACCAAACTCAGCCAGTTGCTGAACACAAGAATGCAGACACACACACAGTGCCCGACTGATACAGATCCACACTGGTAAAATGGGTGTGAACTCGTAAAGCACACACTAGTAAGCCTTTTTCGATTGCTGCATCTGCCTTTGCACATCTGCAGGGTTGTCATTTTCTAACGGAGTGAGGTACACTGAGGTAGAGGTTAGAGGTGAGAGATGTAAAAGTGAGCTTCTGTAAAATAAGGCAAAATAAGATCATAAACCATCAAAACTAAAAATTGTACATAAGACACTGCTATTTTGGTAATGTCTGATTTGTAATACAGAATTAAATCCACACTCGTTGTTGATGTATAAATCCAACTAAAATTATTTTAATATCCACAGTCTAGCATTGTACCTCTCATCCTCTGACCTCAAGTACTCCTCCACCTTTTTTTTTTACTACAGATGTAGTCAATGTAAATGTACTACAGCTCTTCATCCACACACACAAACACACACACACACACACACACACACACACACACACAAATACACACACACATACAAAACACACACTATAAATATATATTTATATATGCCACATCCAGCTCCACAGAGTGTCCGCTTAGTGCAGTATTAGTCTTTCACATTCTACAAAATCATCTTTAGTGTTGTATGAACATGCCAGAGTATTTTGATTCCAATATTTCATATTAGATTCAGCTGCACAATACACTAAGAACCGTTTTTTGATTTTAGATTTTTTTGTTTTAATTCCAAAATGTTTTTTATCCATAATTATGATGTTTTGTTATTATTGTTATTATTACTTTGTGTCATTTTCAGTCAATGCTTTTATTTTGTTTTTTATCCAATTGATAACTCTGGGATTTTCTTTTCAAGCTTGAGATAGTATCTATAAAATATATATATTTAAGAACCACATTTTGTGGCTTAGAGTAGTTTTCTACCAGAGTCTTTGTCTGGTGTGAGTACAATTCTATCGCTTTTAATGGCCTTAATTATAATACTTGGATAATATGCCTGTATTTTGGCATTCATGTTATCACTTTTTTTTTTTTTTTATCACCACTGAACAATAATTTTTTTGAAGATTTTTTTGAAGATAAAACAGTTTACAAAAAACAAAAAAAGGCTCTGAAATTCTATGCTGACTGCTGACTTGCTTAATAGAATTAACCGAATTAACAGCATACATAATTTTACTGCTGATTTTCTTTTATATTCACACACCCTGAAGTATAAGTCACAATCTAAACACTCATATGCATGTGTTCGATTGTAAATTAAATGAACTAAATATGTTTTAAGTAATTTCATGTGAGTAAAAAGGATGTATTTTCATGTGAAGTAGTTTATCTTTAGTTTATTTTTCGAAAAAGGAAAATGACAAAGAGTAAGGGAGTGCTATATTTTTGTTCTTGACATGATTGTGGAAAAGACACGAATATATAAAAACAAAATAGAGGACTGTATAAATGAGTACTTGAGTACTAAACATGTATTCAGAGTCAGATAAATCATAATATTCATATTACTCTAAAATAATACAGATGTATTATAGGTGTTAATGTAGGTGCAATAACTTGACTAACTTTAACTGACCAAGCTAGCCCTTCTCTTCACCTTCTATGTCACATTATATCTGTGCTGCCACTGTAAATAAAAAATGAAGGTATACGCAGTTGACTGTGCTTATATTGTCCATATTTGCTATTGTGAGATGCCATTTGTTTAACAGGGTTTCATGTAGGATTATATTCTCCCATGTCCAAAATCCTACATAATATATACATTTTGCTACCCAAAACTCTGTTCAGTCTTACTGTAGCCCGATACTTTTAGTCTTTACAAAGATTTGAATACATCATAGATGTATTCGAGTGATTGAGATAACATGAGACACACTTTTTCATGATTTCACAGATTTTTTACTTTTTTTAAAAAAAAATAAAATAATATGACAGAGGTGCAATCATTCAGATGTACTTCCTAACAATAGCAAAAGTGGACAGAAAGGTTCAAAGTCTGCTGTTGTGTGTAAAAATGTCATGATGTTCGTGGTCACAGGGTCTTTGTCTATGTGCCTACGTAGTGATGTCACAATTTTACCTAATTAATACTCTTGAAAAATGATCACCACTAAAATGAGTGCCAGTTGTTCCCCTTATGTATAAATATAGTAAATGTGTGTAAGTGCTGTATAAACAAGCAATAGAATGTTTAGTGACTTTCAGGACACATCTTAAGTCTCACAGTAAAAGAAAGAAACACCATTAAAACAACTTTATCCATGCTTATAAATGTGTTTGATTTATAAGTATATTTATAATTCTATGCACATCATTTTGCAAGAGCTTTAGACCTCACTAGATCGTTCATATTTTACGTGATAAACAATAGGAAATCTTAAAATTTTCCGCTGCAGTGCACATCTCATTCACTACAGACACTCGCTGCATATACAGGCTGTTAATTCCCACAGACTTTTGAAGATAGGTCACTGAAAACCATGCAAAATGTTGGTGTAACCCATGACTGAGCTCTTTAGATGTGTCCGTAGAATATGACTGTACCCACCATCAGCAAGACGTGATTGATGTTTGTGATATTTTAAATGTCTTTGTCATGTTGTTTCAGTTTTTCTTTATGGTTTTGCTTAGATGTTTTTGACATTAAAAGTTTGATAAATTCAGTAAAAATCTAGTCATCCAACAATTACTTCCAGATGATGTTTCTATTGAGCTCGTTTCTTATAGATTTTGTATGTGTTTCAGCTGTGTATTGAAGTCAAATAAATCTGTACACCCAAATAAATAAATAATGGAGTGGTTTGTTTCATGGGGCATGGCTAAAACATCTTGTTGTAAAATGGCACCACCTACAGGGATAAATGGGTGATGTAACATGATCTTTGCCATCACCTACGGATTCATAACTAATTTAAGGACATTTATTTATTCATGCATCAGTAACTGTTTTTATTCTGGTCGGGGTTGTGGTAGATCTGGAGGCCATCCTGGGAACAGTGACACAGGACTCAAAGTGCCAGGATGCACCCTGACCAGGACACCATGCACACACATGTTCACACACTCATCCACACCTGGAAGCAATTTGGAGTGGCTAGTTCACCTAGCAGCATGTTTTTGGGAGATGGGAGGAAGCTGGAGACCCACAAGGAAACTCACTGGACACCGCCAAAAACATGTGAAACTGCACAGACAGTAACCTGAGCTCAGGATCGAACTTGTAGGTGTTAGGCAGCAACACTACCCACTGCGTCACTGAGCCATTTTTCCAATTTAATTTTACACTCAGCAAACACTTTATGTGGAATTCAATGCAAATACTGGGTAGAGCCTCCCTTTGCTCTCAAAACAGCCTCAATTCTTCATGGCATGGATTCCACAAAGTTGTTCGAAACATTCCTTTGAGATTCTGGTCCATGTTGACATGAACGCATCATGCAATTCAGGTGCACTTTCAGGCTGTGAATCTCCCGAAACATCCCAAAGCTGTTCTATTGGATTCAGATCCGGTGACCGGGAAGGCCACTGAAGAACACTGATCTCATTCTCTTGTTCATGAAACCAGTTTGAGACAGTTAGTATAAAGTACCCAATCATTATACAAGTAAAAAATACTTTATTGCAAAATGGTTCAAGGAAAATTGAACCCTTTCCCAATAACACCCTCCTTACCGAGGCACTGACTGTTAGTGGACGGCTTCCTCTAGGCAGTCACGCTTGTGCCATATTGTTCCCATTTTCAAATAACAGATTTAACAGTCCTCTGCAGGATGTTCAAAGTTTTTGATTAATTTTATAACCAAACCCTGATTGATACCTTTCCAGAAACCTCCAGGAACAGGTGCATTTATACTGAGATCACATGACACATTAATTGCACAAAGGTGAACTCCATTCAACTAATTATGTGATTTCTGATGGCAACTGGTTTCACTAGTACTAATTTCAGGGTTTCAGAGCTTCATAATGTTTTTTTTTTAATTTGTAGATAACTTTGTAAATTATATTGACTTTTTTCCCCACCACCAAAATGTTGTGGGCTATTTTGTGTAGAGTCATTACAAACGATCCCAGTTAAATTCATTTCAAGATGTATTTCCATAAAATGTGGAAAAGTTAAAGAGGGTGAACTCTTATGCAACAGACTTTAAATATTGATATGCAAGTCATTCAAAGTGGATTTTTCCTGTAATAATAGCAACCAAGTAATTCTACTGTATATCCTCTGTAATAACGACAGACACGAAAACTCAGGGAGAAAAAATGTCAATACTGTGTTTTATTGACAAATGATTCTATTGCATCAGTTTCACTTTAACAATGATTTTTCAGCATCACTCATTGTAAACTTCACAAATCAAGCGTGACAGTTCTCTAAGAAGGATAAATTAGGGGAAGAGGGATGTGGACAGGAAGATGCTGTAGTTTGCTACAGAACATAGAGACTTTGTTACACAATAGCCAGCAGAGTCGCCACCGTGGAGTTTGGGTCAGATGGTCGTTTAGGGAAGAGTGGTGTGTGTGTGTGTGTGTGTTGAGGCTGCCAGGTCACCTGTGGTGCTGAAGGCAGGTCTGGTGTTTATAAGGCCTGCAGGAGGTTGTTGGGGTGTTGGTGCACTCGCCCTCCTCTTAGCGCAAGGACCAGATGCAATACAGAGCCACCCTGGATTTTATAGTCTGCTGCTGTTTTCTCATCGTTCCTGAAAACAAGCAGAGGAATATTTATAACTGGAATGTTATAATGTTGAAATAGGGAATATGTATTTGTGACTGAAAAAAGGGTGAGAGAGCGATATTCATGGAGATCAAGTGAGAGCAATGCTGGTTTTCCAGTAGCATTGAAAATCAGAACATACAAAGACAAATATGACAATTATTTTAATAATTACATTAAAATGGTTTGATAACTCCCAATAAGAGGAATTAAATTTTTAACAGTAGATAATGTAGCGGCTATATATGCTGTCAAAACTTTGGATTTTCAGAATTACATGTTTTATGGTGAGGCTGATCTTCAGGTAAAGCCTGCATCACTGCACAGCATAGACAATTACTGATGCACTGCTGGAAAGTGTGTTTTCCCTGTGTAGCGAAGGGGCAGAGCCATCACAGGATGCTGAGGTTTAAACATTTCAAACACTGTTATTATGCAAGCAAGAGCACCAGTGCACTATGTAAAAGTAAACTGGGTCTCTTTAATGTGTAAAGCATATAGTTTATGATGTACAAGGTGAATTTTATAATTTGGTGATCAGCAGTGTTGTAGTGATTGGGGAGGTTGGGACTTTACTGTAACTAGTTAAACTAGGTAAACTAAGCAAATTGTGTATCATGTCTCCAAGTTGGCGCACAATTTTAAAAAATATTCTCTATTACTTGTTATTAGGGTTGTTATGGCGTCACATTTCCATGGATAGTCACACTGAATGATCAGACAATTATCTTACCATTGACTTTGACATCTTGGCTGTGATTCCCCCCAAAAATTGTAACCATTCCATTCTCACCAATTGGGGACACAGACATCCCTGACAATTTCCCTTTGGCTGTGTAATCTGCTACTGTTGTAAAGATGCTGCATTGCCATCTATACACTCATAACTTGATCATACATAACGGTTATCGAACGCACAAAAAAAACATGGCGTTACTGACCAGAACTAAACAGACATTCATTTTTGGCTAAGAAGTGCTGCATACTGCTGCGTTAGTTAAATGTTTTTTTTTTCCTCTCTTGTTTTGGCTCAGCATGCCTCCCTTCCTCACACCCATTCTCTTTCCCCGCTCAAAACGAGGGGACACTGTAGGATTTTGTAGAACATTTGCTCCCAGAGATAACATATTAAGAAAGAACAACAATTAGAGGATTTGATGGCTCTGTTTCCTCTTGGTTTTTGTAATTTATACAAGAATGTACAAAGATTTCCTAACAAAATTTTCCTTTCAAATAATACCTTGAAGCCATGATATCTATAGACTTTAAAGCAGAAGTTATCATACTGTGAAACTTTCTAACCCCAGCACCCCTTACTCATGAATAGGGCGACATAATATGGAAAATATAAGTGGGCATATAAATATGAGATGTATGAATAACCTCATCATTAGAGGTCACAATACATAAACAGCTTGGTTTAAAAAAATACCAAAAATCAATTATATTATTTCACACGTACACATAGGATCAACTGCATCACTAATTTTAAGCATTATTCCCTACAAAAGCCTGTGTGTGTCTGGACTTCTCTTACATCTGTTTTCCACTGTAGATGAGTCTCTGTTGCTGGGGTGGAATTCCCTCTTTTTCCTCCACTCTTTCTTTTATTCTTTCCACCTAAACACACACAAAAATCAGAGCATGCAAACACAGCACACATCATCCTAATTATATCAAAAGCACAAATCTGCCCTGCTGAAGAACGAACTCTGCTTTATATTACATAAATATAATATACATTTAAGGCATTTTGCAGATGCCCTTATCCAGAGCGACTTACATTTATCTCATTTATACAACTGAGCAGTTGAAGGTTAAGAGCCTTGCTCAAGCACCCAGCATTGGCAGTGCTGGGATGTGAACTCACAACCTTCTGATCAGTAGTCTAACATCTTAACCACTGAGCTACCACTGTCCAAGCAGCAGCTTAAATATAGGACACTATTTATGAAATATAATATAGAAATATAGGCACATATTAAGCACCACGCAAATAATAATAAAACTGGCTATCTGTATGATTTAATATGACAGAAGGAAACATACCTTGTCTGTGGGCTCGATGTCGATTTCTATTTCTTTACCAGTCAGGGTCTAGATGAGGTAAGAACAGTGCACAGCGGCTGATTAGCTACCTTAACATCCAGCTTAGCTCGAGTTCTCTCATAATCAAAAAATAACTGTATGATTAAACCACACACTTTAATTCATATAGTTATAACGCGCAGAATATACAAAAATCTACTCGGCTTGTTTTTAAAAAGCTGCCATGTCCACAGAGGCAGAAATTAAAATGAACTGAAGTAACGTTACAGCATGCTAAAGTGCTCGGCTAACTTCGCTAGCTAACCGGCAGCGTGAATGAAATGGCGACATATTTCCGATTTCTTACCTTAACTTTAATCAGCATTGTGGCTTTTGTGTTGCTTAAACACACGCGGTGAATAAACGCAAAAAGTAAAACCAATAAGGCAAGAAAAAAGACAGAATATTCCTCTATCAATAATTCCTTGGATTTATCTTTTGCATTCAATTGAAGTTCCTGAGTAGCTCACAAATAATTCCTACCATCCACTAGTCTGAATTAAGAGTTCCGACAGAAACTACGAGAATAAATTAATTTTCTTGGAAATAAATGAGTTACAACGACAAATAAATACGCCAATATAATTAATAAGTAATTATTTTCATATGTAATTCAACAAATACGTAAACAGTCTGTGTTTAACTTTGGGACGGAACTAAAAGCAAAATAGCGGGTTAACAAGGGTTGCCAGTTCCGTGTGACAAAATCAACCCAACACAAAAACTACAAATCCGGCCTCTAAAACCCTTTTCGAAACTTTAGCACTAATAAAGCTCCAGTAAAGAAAGCAGTGTTGCAGACAAAGAAGTACTTCGTCGATGTTACAGATAAAGAAACAATACTCCAGTTATCATTTGCACAGTATGCCAAGACATGTACATTGTACCTGATGACGAGGATCAAGTAAATTGCTCACGCATCAGAAAATATGCACCAAAGAGTTATAACTACAGATATATACTCCACATTACACCTAATCCAAAATTTAGTGGGACAGGAAGACAAAAAAGTAATCATAGTAGACCCATCACTTTAATGTGTTAATTTATCTGCATTTGTCTGAAAGGCATGTTATAAAACAGATGAACACACTTAAATTCGTTCTCAAACCCCCTCAAATTTTCCAAACTGGAATGCTACACATGACACATACACAGTGCTCTAACTTTATTGTTACTGTTACAAGTTACAAAATGGAAATTAAAGTCTAATTTTGTACCACTTCATTTCATTTTCTTGTAATATGGCTCCACTGTTTTGTTAGCAAAACCTCAGGAAAGTGCATGCAAAACAAACAAACAAACAAACAAAAAAACTCTTAATTCAGACAGACATTTGTTAAGCAGAGGGTGAAAACAGCGAACCTGGCAACACTGAGAGAACCCGCGACGCTTTGTCATTCAACATGTCCTCGCTTTGTAGTCCGTGTAGAGAGACCTCCCAACGAGTTAGAGGACATTTTGGGTTATAAAACTACACTGCTCACATCACTGTAAATGTTCAAGGCACAAATACCGCCTTTTTCATGTCGCTTCCTGAAAAAAAGGTGGCTTTTTTATTCTTCATCACCTTCTCCAGTGAAACTGACAGCAGCACAAGGTAACGCATTACTCCTGCACACACTGCTTATATATGTATGTACATATATGTTACACATACTATCTTTTAAAGTGAACTGTGTGTTTCATACCGGGACATGCCCTTCAGCTGCTGGTATAACAGAGAGCAGAGCTATAGCTATTACACCAGTTCTACTTACAGGAACACATGGGCCACTAATATTATTCTGCAATGATGTGTGTCTTAACATCAGCAATTCCCAGTGCTCCATCAGTACCTACAGGGTCAGTGTTTTAATGCAAGTCCAGCCATAGCTTCATTATTATAGGAAACTTCTAAGAATTGGTTTTTGCATTAATCAAAAGGTTTATCTTTGGTATCTGACATAACGCCTGACATGAAGTATGGAGGTTTAATTCACTAAATGCCACAGGGATTATCAGGGATCTAAATCTACATCTGGATTTCTGTAAAGCTGTTTTGCGACTGCTGTAAAAATGCTATACATGTAAACTTGAATTTATTCCCAGCTCTCTTTCTTTCCCCCAGCTGAAGTGTGAGACAGTTTTTGAAGAACGTGTAAGGTACAAAACACACTCCTACACACACACACACACACACACACACACACACACACACACACAGCTTTTGTAGTGAGGATTTTATGTTTACACTAAATTTGATGCTATGTGACCCCAGACACCACAACCTAGTTATTACATGATGATACTATATTGATATAGAAGTTTATTATCATAATGAGGCACATCTCTGAGTAATGCTGGTATGAAGTGGGAGTGCTCTTCTAACTTTATTGTTACTGACTGTTACAAGTTACAAAGAGGAAAGTGTAATTTTGTGCCAGTTGTTTCATTTTCTTGTAATATGGCTCCACTGTTTTGTTAGCAAAATCTCAGGAAAGCTCAATTTCATAATACATATAGTATATTGTGAGGATATTTTTATGCATTCCAATATGAAGTATTACATACATTTCAAAGAATTTATTTTTGAATGGACAGTAAGCTTTAGTCTTTTTGCTTATTGACGTGCGAAACATGATACATTTCCACTTCTCATTCTGCAGGAGTGTGAGACAGTTTTCCTATCTGGTTAAACAAATAGAAGGTACAAAGAACACACTGCTACACAGAGCAGAGATACCGTTTTCACACACACAGAGATACAGTAACAGTCCCAGCCATGCCTCGCATCGAGAACGACATCAAACTCGACTTCAAGGATGTGCTGCTCCGTCCCAAACGCAGCACGCTCAAGTCCCGTAGTGAGGTACAAAGATGTCTGTTTAATTATTGTAAATCTGAAATAGCATATTGCCTTGATAGTTTAAATTATAAATGCATTTAAAATGGCTAATTGTCAAAACATTAATTTTTCATCATACGTTAAGCCTTTTCCCTTCTCTCACATCCTATATCTTCTTTCTTTTATGATCTTGGTTGTAAGGTGGATCTGATGCGCAGCTTTACTTTCCGGAACTCAAAAGGCAGTTACAGAGGTATTCCCATCATCGCTGCTAACATGGACACGGTTGGAACCTTTGAGATGGCCATGGCACTGCATTCGGTATGAGTGTTGTCACACTTCCTGTGTGCAACTTACAATGTTTGAATTCAACGCTATACAATAAGATCATTGTTATTACAGAAAGTAATTTACTTGTTCTGGGTTAAAACACACTTAATCTCATGAACTTCAATAAGAAGGTTAACTAATCCACTGTTTTCCTCCAGTTCTCACTTTTCACTGCCATCCACAAACATTACTGCATAGATGACTGGAAAGAGTTTGCAGCGAAGCACCCAGAATGCCTAGAGGTAAAAAAATAGAAATCATGTTTGGCTTCTTTGCCCAGAACACTGTAGTTTATTTCTATATTATACCACTGTCAAATTCTCAAGTATGATTTGTCAGATTGTCATTTCTATAGTAACAGCTCATTCATGGGGACTTGTATGGTGGACGCTAGATGTAATTTAAGTCTAATAATAAATAAATGAAAAAGATGTTATTTAACATAGAAAAACCTATAATTGTTTATATCCTGAAGCTTTCTGTAAGAAGACATTTATGCAGCATTTATGGAAGGAGTCCCCAGTGTCAGTACTTTGTAACAGTTGGAGATAAAACTCACTGTAAGTTTTCCATGGTAAAGGACAGAGGATGTTGCATCTTACCGATTGTTGATAAGAAGCTTATTTTAATGATTTTTTTTTTGTCTTTTTCAAGAGAAAGTGAGGGAACTGTTTGGGAACTGTCTGTCTGTTATAACATGAGTGATAACAGTAATTAACTTGTTTCGTGGACATGCAACAACATTATATGTAACTATAAATGTATAAAAAGTATGACATATTGTTTGTTTAAAAAAAAAAACACTATAATGCTGCTCTGCAGGTCTCATTCCCTCTTTCTGTCTGTGTCTCTCTCTGTCTGTCTTCAGAGCGTGGCCGTCAGCACTGGAACAGGCGAGACTGATTTTGAGAGACTCGCTGCTATTTTGGCAGCTGTGCCACAGATACAGTACATTTGTGTCGACGTAGCGAATGGATATTCAGAACACTTTGTGCATTTTGTCAAGGACGTGCGGCAGAAGTTCCCTTCACACACCATCATGGTCAGTGGTTCACCCTGTCTGGCAAACACAGCACATTGTTTATACAGACAGATAGTGAGGTAGAGTGTATGTGTATGGTTGATAAGACAGTGGGATTGTTGTAAACATAGTTGTAAACTTCTGTCAAGGCTGGTAATGTGGTCACGGGAGAGATGGTGGAGGAGCTGATTCTCGCTGGTGCCGACATCATTAAAGTGGGCATCGGTCCAGGTGATAACACAAAATCATGCCACTCAATTCTTATGAAGAACAAGTGGTTTTGGGTTAAACAGCTTTGGTTAATGTCATATAAACATCATCCACTGGTATCTGTGTGTTGTCATTTATCATGTATGTGTCTTAATTTACCTGACATATATCATTTATGACATATAAAATTTATCTGACGTACATCATATATGCTGGTTTTTCTGTGTAGGCTCAGTGTGTACAACCCGTAAGAAGACAGGTGTGGGCTACCCTCAGCTGAGTGCTGTAATTGAGTGTGCTGATGCTGCTCATGGCCTGGGTGGACACATCATCTCTGTGAGCTACGGTTGTCTGCTTAGTCCACATTAGTGAATCAAGGCATTTATGTGGGAGAACAGATGTTTTTGCTAGATTTTAATCGTTTTCTTTATGGTTTCTCACCCAGGATGGAGGATGTACCTGTCCTGGTGATGTCTCTAAGGCGTTTGGTATGTTTCACTGTTCTGGAATATGACACAATCTGTTTATTACACAGTAGTAGCATTTTGCTTCCAGTTGTTAAAATAATTTTATCTCAAAATGCTACTATTAAAAATATTACTGTAAACGGGATAGATTTTGTGTTCTACGATATGCATCCTAATGCTTCAGAAAGATAAGAGAACACTATCTTTAGATTTGCCTTTATACTTGTCTTGGTAGGTTGTCTGTAAAAGTCCACTACACCATTATGTTTGATTGCTGTTTTGCTTTCCATGAAGAAAAAAGTAAGGGCTTATTCTGCTGCGATACAGCCAAGGGTTGAGGAACTAGCATTGTGCATGGGACAATGGTTCCACAGTGTAATCACGCTCCACCATATTTATTGATAGAAAATGTGATGATATCTTTGTGTCACTGGTGGATACTGGGCCACTGGGCTTGGCTCCAATTCCTCTAATGGAGACACGAGTACCATTGCTTGGGATGAAACACTACATGGTGATCTGCACAGCACACAGATGTTCACTGGCATGAGACTGTACTGACATGTCAGAGCATGTGTGATTATGGCTGCAACTGAGGAATATCAAGTGGGCAGGTTGCCATGCACAGGCATTGTATGTCTAGGTAAGATCTTGGTGCTAGCAACTCCTGCTTTTCAGCCATGACACAAAGGCATGTGTTAGAAATGGTGACAAGACCATGTGCTCACAACTCGAGGTTTTATTAGCAGAGGTTTCCTCTTATGGGGCATGACTTTGGGTGTCCTGTTTGCATAAAGGGCAATTGTTACAAGAAACGCCTCCCAGCAGGTCTAGGAGGGTATATGTAAGGGCTTTAGATCGAAGAAAGTGTGGTAAAGTAAGCTGCGAACTTCAATAGCGTATCAGCATTCTTGAAATTAAAGCTATGTGGCAAGCTCTACATCCAGAAACCCCCAAAGATATCACGAGTTAGCATTTATTGTGACCCAACAATATCACAATAGTGTCTTACATCTGTTACCAAAGTGGGGAAAAGGTCTTGGAAAATGCTGAGGTGGGCATGCAAACAGTAGAACTGGATGGATCCCCATCTTCTGTTTCTAGGCTGTTGCAACTGGATAAAGGGGTTTATAAACTCAGAATTGCCCTAGAGCTGGGGATTGGTGCATTACCAACTTGTGGTAGACTGTAGTTAAGGAACAGGGAGGGGGCAGGTGCTCTGGACCAGTACGAATGTGGCGCACAACTGACCTCTCAAATGCCAAACATAATAAGAATATAAAATGGGAGGTTACAAAGGTAACAGATTCTCCAGCTAAGTGGAGGACCAGCAATGCATTTGATAACAAACGAGATATCATAGTGGACTTGTAGGTTATCCGATGTGAGATTACGATCACTAGGTGACAACTTTGCAAAACTACCAAAGCCAAGAACAAGTACCATGTACATCTACCTGCCTATTCTCATGTTTTTTGTGCTCCATATGTGTAATATACTCTGCACTATATTTGATTGGCTGTGTTGCGTGATGGACAGGTGCGGGAGCGGACTTCGTGATGCTGGGTGGAATGTTGGCGGGTCACTCTGAGAGCGGGGGTGAGACCATTGAGAAAAACGGCAAAAAGTACAAACTGTTCTACGGCATGAGCTCTGATACGGCCATGAAGAAGCACGCAGGAGGAGTAGCAGAGTACAGGTGAGAGAAAGACTGACAGCATACTGAGTACAGGAGAGGAAAATCAGAATGTAAAGTCATTACACCATGTTTTAATGTGTGTAATGTTATCAGACAGGATATCAGGCAGCATGCAGTAAAGATATATTCTATAATTCTATAATTCCTGCTGTCTTGGACATCAGTCCCTGTGAATGATTTTCAGAGAGAGCAGCTGTTTTTATTAGATAGTGTAGAAAACAAAACTCACACAACTCTGGTCTGTCTCTTAAATTCCAAGCATATGTTATCCATGCTCATTTCACACTCATATAGTGAACTCATATAATGAACTCTTTTTCACTCTCTCTTTCACTTTTTTCTTTTTCACTGTTGTTGCACAAGCCAATAATACCATACACTAATATGTTAGGTGGTAAACCTGCTGTGATGCCCAGTGTGATACCTGTGATTTTAAAAGTGGTTATAAAACAGCACAGTTTGCAATAATC
This sequence comes from Pangasianodon hypophthalmus, assembly GCF_027358585.1. Classification (NCBI taxonomy): domain Eukaryota; kingdom Metazoa; phylum Chordata; class Actinopteri; order Siluriformes; family Pangasiidae; genus Pangasianodon; species Pangasianodon hypophthalmus. The sequence continues at coordinate 11,597,603 of NC_069713.1, forward strand.
AGTTCACTATTTACCTGTCCAGGTGTGTGTTGAGCCTTGTTGAGGGTAAGACAAGTCTGTCTCTCTCTCTCTCTCTCTCTCTCTCTCTCTCTTGTGTGGATGCAGGGCGTCTGAGGGGAAGACAGTGGAGGTGCCCTATAAAGGGCCAGTGGAGGTCACTGTGAAGGACGTACTGGGTGGAGTTCGCTCCACCTGCACCTATGTAGGAGCTGCTAAGCTGAAGGAGCTGAGTCGTCGTACCACCTTCATTAGAGTGACTCAGCAACTAAACACTGTGTTTGGAAACAACGACTAAGACATCGCTAATGCTCATGAGTGCCAATCTGCTCTGACAGATTTACTGCATTAGTTAAAGAGCTAAACTATGTCAGATTCATGCAAAGGTTTAGAATTTTGTCTTTTGTCTGACATTCACAAATAAAATGCACACAGCACCACACAGTGATAAACCTCACAGCTTTTCCTGCAGCAGTGTTATGGTTGTGGCTAACATGGCTAAGAGAAATTCACTTGCTTAGCCTTCATATAAAGACTTAACTGTACAGTTTGGCTTGAAAATGTCTTGAAAATTTGAAAAATTATATCTTTAGTAGTAGTGTTTCTTCAGTTTAATTCTCCAGGAAATATTTAAGATGGAAAGTCTCTCTCTCTCTCTCTCTCTCTCTCTCTCTTCATATCCCAGGCTTCACTGCCCTTAATTCATTGACACTGTGTCTTAACAACAAGCCAAATCCTGTTAAAGAGCCTTTTATTTTACTAACTACTTTACTAATGTACGGCTTTGTAGGTTTTTTCATGTTTTTGAATAAATTATCTGCATGAACAGTTTTCCCCAAACTGGACCAAAACTATTACTACAGCAATTATTGCCATTCCACGTCATTTAGTATAATTAATGTCTTAGAAATGACCTCTATGCACTGATGAATAAAGGAGATGACTGTCCTCTTGGTACTGAAATGATCTTGTTGCTGGTTTATTTAACTGTTATGGTTGTATGAAGTGTGTTTTTTTATAATTCAGATCATTCCATGATCAACAAATATTTCATTTTAAGGGCCCCAGTTTAATGGCTTAAAATAAGTGCTAGGAAATGATAGGAACAGTTGGGCACATTGGTTTAGTTGAGATCATTTATTGCATTTCACGTAATAGTATCATGAGTGTGAAGCCCATTTTACACTGAAAGCAACATGGCTTACATGTGTCAGGGCATGAAGCATTCATTCCTGTGCTTTTCTTGCACTGGTTTACTAAACATAATGTGCAAATGTTCTTAAATACTATAGACACGCATTACTACTCTATATGATTACATAAAGTTCATTAATGCAATGAGATTTTCACTTCTACGCTCTGTGGCAGTTTAAAAGTTTTTCCTGATGCCAGAGCACTCACTGTTACAGTAGTCTGTAGACTGAAATATCACCCATGTGCTGTTTAGATTATGGGCATACTCTGCAAAACATAGCATGAATATAGCATGAATATTTTAATTTGTATTTTTTCTACATAGAAATCACTACCATGCCAAAAATATCCTAATTTAATTTTAAATATCTGCTGTGCTCTGCTGTCGTAAAGGGCACTTTGATTAACATGAGTGTGCACTGAACACAGCGTTACAGCAGTCTGGTGTAAACGGGGATTAAGAGGAGCTCTGTTTGAGATTTATGTACAGATGAGGAGATGAGAAAGCTGGACAGACTGAAGGACTAAAGCTCTGCTGCATCACTCTCTTTAGGAAGACATGAAGCAAAAATCTCACTGACATCGAATGGCATTGTGGGTAAACCAAAGTTAAAATCACCAACATGTACATTAAAGAAGTCTAAATTAAAAGAGTCAACATGCAATGTCATTACAAAATTAATCTTCAGCGCCACTGAAGAAAAGGATGTGGCTCACACACGAACGAAAACGAAAGTAAGATACAACCAACTGAAAGTGTGAGCCGTGAGACGAAGGGCCTTTATTTTCAGCATATTCTTATTGAGAAAATATAAACATTAAAAATGAGTAAGTGCTCTAAGTTTTTAATATGAGATATTATTAACAATATGAGATGAATTGTGTAATTAGTGTAATTAGTACAATGTTATTTATCTTGTGAAACAGACGGAAGCAATAAGGAGGCACAAGCTAAAACGCTTAACGTGGTTTAATAATGGACTAAAACAGCGACCAGGGAAAACCATTTTTCTCTCACATTTCTCTTGTCATAAACACTATCTACTGCTAAGACAACAGCACCGCAATCCAAGTGGACAGACAATGTTTTTACATGAAGCGTTTTCCTCCCATAGAAAACCGTTATAAAGAAAACGCTTAAAGTGGCTTCATGCATTAAGACAGTGATATTAAAAGACCAAATTCAGTATTTATCTTATTAATAAAATATACTCTGTACAGGCAAGCAGATGAACCCAGAATCTGAAGTTTTTTTCCCATAGAAAATGCATGAAGCCACGTTTAAGCGTTTTCTTTATAACGGTTTTCTATGGGAGGAAAACGACTGCGGTTAAACCAGCCGCACTTCCTGAAATAACGGTTAATCTAATTTAATTATAACTAGACATAATTCAGTAATAACTAGACATAATTCATAATAGTTCTTTATTGTGAACATAGAGTAGTAAATATAATATGTATACTCATAAATACTGTGAACTGTTGTGTGTTGGTTTTGTTATTTATTTAAATTTCAGTTTGTAGGAAGTTAAGTTGCTTTGGTTGTGTAGGAGCTTTTCCGCGTTCGGTGTGATTACCGCTAAGTGTCTAAAAGCCGCGCCCCTGATTTGCACGAGCGGCTAAATTAACCGTTATTTCAGAAGCTGGCTTAACTGCAGTGGGAAACGCTTCATGTAAAAACATTGTCTTTCCACTTGGATTGCGGTGCTGTTGTCTTAGCAGTAGATAGTGTTTATGAGAAATGTGAGAGAAAAATGGTTTTCCCTGGTCGCTGTTTTAGTACATTATTAAACCACTTTAAGCGTTTTAGATTGTCCTTTAATAAAAAACTGTCTTTCAGGGATGTTTTTATTTGTGACTCTCCTGATCCTCTACAGCTTTATGGAATCTCAGTCAGGTATGTAAACACCTACTGTGTGTGTGTGTGTGTGTGTGTGTGTGTGTTATAGTGAATTCTAAAGCTATGAGAGAGGTTCTGTGTGTTTGGTGGAGTGTAAAGGCTGTTAATTGAAAACAGTGCTCTGTGACTTGCTTTAAGTGAAACCTGGTGTGTGGAAGCCCCGAATGTTTTAAACCTAGACCTGAATACATTTAGCTTTATTTTATTTTTTTCAGGAAGAGAAGTAATGGTCTGGAAGTACACTGTTTAAACTACAGTATGTCCAAATCCACAACACAGTTAGGCTAACGTTATGTGTTAAAGAAGAGTGAATGCACCATTACTGGTAATTGTTATTAGCACAGCTAGCTAGTCTAACTGCAGAGAGCTAATTAAAATCAGTCTCAGTATGTACAATGCAACTTAAAATACACACTTCCGCACCGAATTTACTTATTAACTAATACAAAGTCGATAACTAAAAAAATCAGTAAATACTAAAGAGTTAATGCTTGATCTAATCCCGATGGTAGAGCTGTAATTAGGAGGCGGACTCTTCTGGTGATGTTAATCAATAGTATACTAACCATATAAAGTATATCCACTCACCGTCCACTTTATTAGGAACACCTGTACACCTGCTCATTTATGCAGTTATCTAACTAGCCAAAAATGTGCCATACAGAATTTTTTTTTAAATTGTTTAAAAATTTAAGATGGGGAAAAAAAACATTTGCACAAACATTCATATGCTTTGCTTTGACACTTGAAATACAAATAATTAACAAATATTAAGAACATTCAGTAAGTGACATCATGTTCAGGAGAAAATAAACACAAAACAGTATCCTAAACTGTAAACTTACTTCATTAACAGCTATATACCTGCCATACAATCCCTGCTAAAGCACACACACACACAATGTCAGAGCCTCACCTACGCCAATCAGCCATAACATTAAAACCATTGACAGGTGATGTGAATAACATTGATTATCTCAATACAATGGCACAGTCAAGGGGTGGGATATATTAGGCAGCAAGTGAACAGTCAGTTCTCAAAGTTGATGTGTTGGAAGCAGGAAAATGGGCAAGTGTAAGGATCTGAGCGACTTTGACAAGGGCCAAATTGTGATGGTTAGATGACTGGGTCAGAGCATCTCCAAAACGACAGATCGTGTGGGGTGTTCACAGTATCCAGTGGTTAGTACCTACCAAAAGTGGTCCAAGGAAGGACAACTGGTGAACCAGTGACAGGGTCATGGATGACTCACTGATGCGCGCAGGGAGTGACGGCTAGCCCGTCTGTTCCAATCCCACAGAAGATCTACTGCAGCACAAATTGTGGAAAAAGTTAATGCTGGATATGATAGAAAGTTGTCAGAACACACAGTGCATCACAGCTTGCTGCATATGGGGCTGCATAGCCGCAGAATGGTCAGAGTGCCTATGCTGACATGTGAGAAACGTGAGCATCAGTACTGGACCATGGAGCAGTGGAAGAAGGTGGCCTGGTCTGATGAAGCATGTTTTCCTTTACATCATGTGGATGGCCGGGTGCGTGTGCGTTGCTTACCTGGGGAAGAGATGGCACCAAGATTCACTATGGGAAGAAGGCAAGCCGGCGGAGGCAGTGTGATGCTCTGCAATGTTCTGCTGGAAAACCTTGGATCTTGGCATTCATGCAGATGTTACTTTGACATGTACCACCTACCTAAACATTGCTGCAGACCAAGTACACCCTTTCTTAGAAAGGGTATTCCCTTATTGCAGTGGCCTCTTTCAGCAGGATAATGTGTCCTGCCACACTGCAAAAATTGTTCAAAAATGGTTTCAGGAACACGTCAAAGAATTCACTTGGCCTCCAAATTCTCCAGATCTCAATCCAATCGAGCATCTGTGGGATTTGCTGGACAAACAAGTCTGATCCATGGAGGCACCACTTTGCAACTTACAGGACTTATAGCTGATGAATCACAGATTTTAAGTTAGCTCTCTGGTCTAGGATCAGAACAGACAGGCTAGCCTTCACTTCCCACGTGCATCAATGAGCCCATGACCCTTATGCCGGTTTACCAGTTGTCCTTTCTTGGACTTTTGGTAGGTACTAACCACTGCATACCGGGAACACCCCAAAAGACCTGTCGTTTTGGAGATATTCTCTGACCCATTTGTCCAGCCATCACAATTTGGCCCTTGTCAAAGTCACTCATTGCCCAAAGTCACTGCTTGCCCATTTTTCCTGCTCCCAACACATCAACTTTAAGAACTGCTGTTCACTTGCTGCCTAATATATCCCACCCCTTGACAGGTGCCATAGTAATGAGATAATCAATGTTATTCACTTCACCTGTCAATGGTTTTAATGTTATGGCTGATGGGTTTATATACACCTCTGACTCCTTTAATTTAAACCTTAATTTGACCTTTAATTTAAAGTTCATGATTATTTGAGTTTCGCAATAGCTGCATAACATGAATATGTGCATGTTGTATCCAAATACTCCAAAAGTTACTGCTCCAGATACTGATCATCTGTGCATTTTCTGAATCTCAAATGTTGTAGCTACTACACTATGAATGAAGGCTCAGCAAAAACGTTACTGTGGGTAAACAATGAAAATGAACATGAAACAGATTGCTCTTTCAAGGTATGAGGTCGCTTCTTAAATTCCCCAGAAAAATTACTTTTAAAAACATTCACTATACTATGGAGATTTTTGTCAGATGCAGGTGATTTAAGCCAGACACATTAATAAGGACATTATGTGACATTGGATAAAACGCTGCACTATTTTTGCTTGACTCACATAGTAGCTGGGCTAGAAGAATAACAGTAACTAAATTTAGCACGGATGCAGATGGATGGTGGTGTAGATAACAGTAAAATGCTGGTGCACGGGTAATTTGCCTCGTCTGTTGAAGCCCTTTTAGCTTGGCATATCTTGCTAGTAAGGTACCCAATAGGTAGCTTCCAAGAACGACACTTTTGGGGCTGCGACCTTCAGGACTAACATTACAAGTGCACAGTTTATTACAAGACAATTAGATGCTCAATCACAGTGCAGAGGTTTCACAATTTATTACTGTAAAATGCACATATACCCCTGCTTGTAATTTTGCTAATTCATTGTTGTGAAAAATGCTGTTAACTACTGTAGTTGCTTTGTAGACTGATGATGCATTGCCAAGTACAATAACAGATTGTAAAACAATAAAACAGTACATTATTGTGTACTGTTGTGTAAACAGTACAATATAGTGTATAATTTTACACTTTTTGCTAATGCTAACTTTAGTCAGACTTTGCTAGAATTGCTGGCACAGTAGATCCAGGGGGCGGAGCTTTGTGTACATGTACTACACAATATTGCATAAAGCATGTACTAGACAATACTGTGTAGTTGCATGTACATAAAGTCTGCCCCAGGATCTAATGTCCCAGCAATTCTAGCAAGGTCTGTCTAGAGTTAGCATTAGCAAGGAGTGTAATGAGATCACCACTATACAACCAACTGTTGAAGTAGGCAGTATAGTTATTAATAACTTTGCCTTATTTCATTATTTGGATTTAGTGAAGATTACTTGGCAAGTAGATAAATACATAGCCAGCATTATGCTAACTGTACTTGATAGGAATCTCAAATAAATAAAAATTCTGGTGCATGTGGCAATTGCTCTTTCGTAGGTAAAACAAAAATTTCATGTTCTACAGATTTTTCCAGGATATGTGTACAAGAAAAATAAGAAATAAAAATATATCAACTGTTACACCTTTGGGCAGCTACCTACAGCTTATTGCTACCTGCATTACTAGGCCTGTAAAAGGTCTTTAAAATTGCACTTAAATTTGAATTTGTATTTTGATGAGTGTTAAACTGCCTGTTATGCTGCCTCAGACAGAGCAAACAGCAGCAGTAGAGCTACACCATGCAAGAATATCATGAGAGGTCAAAAAAAAAAAATAAATAACTTTAAATATATACATTTGTTCTGACAGCCTTTTTCTTAATGTGTTTAACATTATTGTTAGTAGTTAAGGCAACAAACTAAATAAAAAAATAACCCACATCTGAAAATAAGGTATATAATTCAAAGTAAAATGAAATAAGCTCTGTCTTGATATTGATATACAGTATTTGTTTCTGTTTGGGGAAAAAAAAAAAAAAAAAAAACAGAGCGTTTACAGGTGGTTGGTCCAGAAGCTCCTCTTGTTGCTGTAGCTGGTGAAGATCTGGTTCTGCCCTGTTTTATCAAACCCAGCACCAGCGCTGTGGACATGACAGTGGAGTGGATGAGACTAGATGAAGTGGCTTCATTAGTGCATCTCTATGAGGATCATGAAGACAGAAATGTAAATCAGGCTCAGCCCTACAAAGGAAGAACATCACTGTTTAAAGAGGAGCTACAGAAAGGCAACGCTTCACTCAAACTCTCAGCTCTGCGAGTCTCTGATGAAGGAAAATATAAGTGTCTCGTTGAGGACAAGTCCTGGTATGATGACACCACTGTTCACGTCACTGTTGAGGGTAAGATCCATTTCTGCACTGAAGTTTAATACAGTGAATGTTATGCTACGATAAACTTTAACAAAACATCAATGGTTTGTACATAAATAATGCACATCCAAAATCTGTATTTTTCACTGTATTTATTTATTTATTTATTTGAGAGGGTTTTAGAATGGGAATTCTCTCACTGACTGACTAAATCACAGGTTTCTATCCCTGGTCCTGGAGAACACCCTGACCTACACAGGGTTAGTGTTTTCCTGCTCTAACACACCTGATTTAACTCAGGAAGGGCTGTTAATTAGCTGATTAGAAGAATCAGGTGTGTTGGGAGAAGGAGAAACACTAAAACATGCAGGACAGAGTATTTCAGGACCAGGGTTGAGAACCTGTGGATTAAATGATCTCCAGTACAGGAGTCACTCAGACATACACTCACTAGGTGGCGGTGTGCATCTACAATGTGGCTCGGCTAATCAATAAGTAAAAAGAAAAAAAAATGATTAATGTGAGATTAAATTTATGCTTCAATTATTTATTTTTTTTAATAACATCCACTGCAGTGAACAGTAGATATTCATGCAGTGTATGATTTGGTTAGTTTGTGCATCACTGCCATATTTTCATACGCAGATGTGGAACAAAGGCAATAAATAATCTGCTACAGTTATCTTCATCAGTTTCCCTATGCTTGTCCATTTTATTGTCTCTCAATAATACTGAGTTCAGCATTTTCCTGTTTCATTTTGGAACAGAAAACATGCCCATTTTTTCTTATTCTTCACACAGCTGCAATTATACAAAGATTCAGCAGCTGTGGTTTCATGCATGTGAAGCTTTTTCCCCACTTAGTCTGTATTTTTTCAGGCAGTTTGTCACCTAGCCTTCTTGTCATTGAAAATAATGTAAACATATTTGCAGAATAAAATATTCTGTAATAATTTATAAGCTAATAGTATTTCTGAACTATAAATTCATTTTGTATAAAAACTTTGAGTTATTTGTAGTCTGAATAATTATTCAGTAGTTTTAAAATAATGATTCTTGTTTGCTTTACCCAGTTTGAGACAGTATTATCTTTACAACACCTATATGTTTCAAAATTGGTGCTGCAGCACAGTATCAGTGTCTGTGGGGACGGTTATGTATTAACTTTACTAAACCACGACAAAGGAGCTAAATGTGCACCACAACATCTTGCCCAGTTTGAACACTGTTTGTTTATATTTCCTGATGAGTGATGGGAAAATAGATAGATATGTGGATGATGTGAGAGGGTGTAGATGCTAAGAGTGTTTCTTTGATTGATTTATTTATTGTCTCCTGATGTGCAGGATCTTAACAATTCAGGATCTTAACAAACTACAAGCCAGCAAGAAGGATTAGGGAAATCATTTGTTTGTTTGCCTGAAAATGTAGTTACCTAATACAAGTTAGTTACTGCTACACATTACAATATACAGTTGGGGTCATAAGTTTACATATGCCTTGCAGAATCTGCAAAGTGTTAATAGTTTAAAAAAAAAAAAGTAAGAGAGATTATAAAAATTGCATTTTGTTTTTATTTAGTACTGCTCTGAATAAGCTGTTTCACATAGCAGATATTTACATATAGTCCACAAGACACAATAATAACTGAATTTACACAAATGAACTACTTCAAAAGTTTACATAAGGTCAATTCTCAATATTGTGTGTTGTTACCTGGATGATCAACAACTGTTTTCATGTTTTGTGATAGTTGTTCATGAGTTCATGAGTTGAACATTCACTGATGATCAAGAAGGCAACACACTACATTAAGAGCCGGGGGGTGTAAAATTTTGAACAGGATGATCGGTGTAAATAGTTATTATTTTGTTTAAAGATTTTTTTTCATTAAGTACTGAATCTACATAAGATATATGTTTCCCAGAAGACAAAATGATAACAATTTACACCGATCATCCTGTTCAAAAGTTTACATCCCCCTGGCTCTCAGTGTATCGTGTTGCCTTCTTGAGAATCAATAAATGTTTGCACCTTTTGTAATAGCTGTGTATGAGTCCCTCAGTTGTCCTCAGTGTGAAAAGATGGATTCGAACATCATATAGCCACGGTAGGAAAGGGGTCAAATATGCAGAAGATACTGGAAAACCAACTAAGGTGCAGGACCTGGAGAATTTTTCTGAAGAACAGTGAGCAGTTTAACTGCTCAGGACAAACAAGGGCCTCATGAACAACTATCGCAAAACATAAAAACAGTCGTTAATCATCCAAGTAACAACATACAGTATTAAGAATTAAGCGTATGTAAACTTTTGAACTGGTTCATTTGTGTAAATTCAGTTATTATTGTGTCTTGTGGACTATATGTATACATCTGTTACGTGAAATAGCTTATTCAGGGCAGTACTAAATAAAAAACAAAATGCAATTTTTATGATCTCTCTTTTTATTATTATTATTATTATTATTATTATTATTATTATTATTATTATTAACATTTTGCAGATTCTGCAAGGCTGTATAAACTTATGACCCCAACTGTAAGTAGATTTATAATGTAAAATTAATTATGGTTACTGTTACTAACATAGTGATGTGTATTAAAATGGTAATAGATGCTCATTTAAACTGACAATTAAAAGGAAATAATCTCCATTGGGAAGTTTACATGACTTTTTTTTATTATTTTGAGGTTAAAATCTTTATATGATTTCACTATATTTAAAACAGTATTTTTTGTTTAATGATTATAGCTCAGGGAAGCCACCCAGTGATCACGATGGAGAGTTATGGTAACTCAGGAGGGATTAATCTAGTGTGTGAGTCCAGAGGCTGGAAACCTGAACCTGATGTTCTGTGGATGGACAGAGAAGGAGCCGCTCTGCCTGCTGAAGATACACAGACACACAGAGACACTGAGGGCTTCAGTGTGAAACGCCGCATCACTGTTTATGATTATAGCGACTCCAACAGGTTTTACTGCAGACTCCAACAAAAACATCACATGATGGAGGCAGAGGTCATCATTAATAGTGAGTGTCTATGATGAAAAACTCTTAGATATAGACTTTAACATTCTACTATAATCATTACAGATGAGGTTTAAAGATGAAACATGAGCATGATGAACACACTTTTTTTTGCATTAGAGCATACGCATTATTTTTATTATATCTATTAGTGATTTTGCTACAGTTCTGTCTATAAGAGTGTGTTTTGCAGTTATCAATAATTCTTGCACAGTTTCTTAAAAAATGATCTGTAACTCTGTAAACTTGGTTTCATTTTAGGTAAAGTCTTTGGTGTTTGGAAGTGGGTTGTCGGCATTTCAGTTTCAGCATGTCTTACTGCTGTCGGTTTGATAGTAACTGCGGTTATCTGTTACAACAAAGGTAATATTTCAATCATTTTCCTTCCTAACATCTCTAGCTTAAATTATAGTGCAGTTTATACCATAACTTTAGTCCACAGATTCCCAACTCTGGTCCTGGAGAATCTTCTGTCCTGCACATTTTAGGGTTTTTCCTGCTCTAACACACTCTCTTTAACTCAGGAAGGGCTGTAAATGAGCTGATTATCTGGATCAGGTGTGTTAGAGCACATAAAACATTAATATGTGTAGGACAGGGGGATCTCCAGGACCACGGTAAAGAACCTGTGCTTTAGTCAGTAGTACACAGGAGTCCAGTTTGCCGTGTTCTCTGTGAAGAGGATGATTTAATTCAGTCCTAATTCAGTCTCAAACTCTCACCTCTGTCTTTTCATTTATTCACTTCCATTACCACAAGACTTTTTCAGAAAAGTGAAATGATATTAATGAAAGATTTGGGAAAGTACAGAGTCTCACCTACACATCAGAATGTTATTACAGTGAATTCACACGGAGGATAATTAATTAATTAATTAGTCATGACATCAACATTGTTTAAGTTTAACACATCATTCCAAACTGTCAAAATAACATTAACATTGACTTTAGTTCCAGCTTTGGCTTAAGTCTGGAACATTATGCATATCAGCATATTAATATTTATGGCTCAGCAAATGTAAGCCTTTTAGACCAATCTGATGAATAGATGGTGATTTGTGTAAAACAAAAAAAAAATATTTACGACAAATAGACTTTGTCATAAATAGTTTATGCTTATATTATGTGAGGTGTAATAATCATAAAAATATATACACAAACTCATAATCAAATCAAACCACTTTATCTCCAATCAGCAGAGGCTACAGGAAATTAAAAAACAGGCTTCTCCTAAGCTCACTGTTTTTTCCATGAGCTAATATACTAGTGCACTAGTGTACTAGAGCCTCCATTCAGCAGCAATCAGGAGCTGGAAGAACTGTGAGTAGAGAGCATGTTGTTGTGTCTGTCAGCACTGCATGCTGTATTGCTGCTAATCCTCCACATAGCCGTGCCAGTACCAAAGTGTGCAGCTCTGATGTTTCTCAGCACAGCAATCACAGTGTTGCTGCCCAGTGGTGCTGTGGCTGAGTGGATTGTAGCTGTAGTACTGCAGATTTATTAAAGAGCTCCAGACAGAGAAATCCAGAAAACAAAATTCAAATATCTGAAGGCTAAACACAAAACAATAGAACAGTCCAAAATGGATTTCCTCCATTTTCTCCATAAAATGATAGACTGTGCTTTGTGTGTGTGTGTGTGAGTGAGAGAGAGAGAGAGAGAGAGAGAGAGAGAGACTGATGAAAGAATGACTATAATGTTGCGACCTTTCCTTCATTAATAAATTAAATATTGCAGTTGTTAGCACATTGCTGTGCTATAAGTGGAATAACACACTCTTATTAATTTCGCATAACAGCACGGCCTGTTGTATGTTCTTTCTTAGCTAACATTTTATGACATAATTTGTACATAAAATTACATGAAACTAGAAATCTACTTGAAGTGTTGCTCAGTATTTCAAGATATCACTGTGCAATACTATTTCATATTTAACAGGTAACTGTGCAGGAACTAAGCAGGGGTGGATGAATAGTGCTACATTAGCAGCTACATAAGTACATACATTAGTTCCAGTCCACTAATTTGATTGGACAAGCGGTGTTCCAGGAGAGCTGATATGTTGTTTAACAGCACTGGGACATTTCACTGTTTGTATCACTCCGCTTGTCTGTGTTTGCTACATCAAATTACAATTCTAGCAATAGTTTGTTAGAGTGAAAACGTTGCTGCACTTACTACGGTCTGTCAGTCAGTCTGTGTGTTACCATGGCAACACACACTGCTCCAATCAGCATAACTTTACCACTCAGACACTTCATTATCATAGAGATAAATAAAAGTCCACACCTCAGGTATTGCTGATCATGACCAATGGCCACCAATTCAAAGAATGGCGCAGGGGCACCAAGAGCCATCACAGACAAAAGGGGATAGCCTCAGTTACCATGCTTGTTCGACTCAAAATAAAGAGAACAGGAACTGGCAGGAACCTCCTACTAGAAACTCTGCTCAATATAATCATTCAGCTCATGCTGTACACATATAGGAAAACAGTGACTCTTAAATTTGTATTCCTACACGCATCAGTCACAATACATTATATTACTTACATTGAAAATTATTTAAGGGCAGAAATTACAGCTCCGTTTCATGTTTATTTAAATGAATGCTACCAAATTATGGGCAGCTCAGGTCATGTATCCAGATTTGGACAACAGGAGGTAAACAGGAAGGAGGCTTATGGAGTGAAATCAAAGTTAGAAGAACCCTGCTGACTCTGATTTCACTCCATAGAGGGTTCTGTAAGAAGAGTAGAGATACAAACACATCACTCACAATACATTAAATTACTTGTTTTAACATCAACACATATATAACATCAGACACTTACATTTCATAACTGCAATCTGATTTGTGTTGTCCATTTACCTTATCACTATATTACACTGCTTAATCTATTTATACTTTTATTTATAGAGAACTTACACAAAATACTCAAAACAATTTTATTTGTTTTAGCCTCAGAGCTTCAGAAGGAGAAGAGATATGCAGGTGAGAAAGAACTTTTTTGTGCTTTTAAAATCATACTGATAATTTAATTGGAAGAAACTTAACATACAATATCACCCTGTTAAAATGTAAGATAATAAATCACTGTACAAGATCTAGACATAAAAAGACATGCAATGTGTCTTTGTCTGTGTGTGTGTGTGTATGTGTGTGTGGTCTGAAAGGAGTTACAATAAATACACATTTAGAAATTACTGATAATGTACAGTACATGGCCAAAAGTATGTGGACACCCTTCCTAATTACTGAGTTCAGGTGTTTTCAGGCACACTCATTACTAACACATGCATAAAATCAAGCACATAGCCATGCAATTTCCATTGTCAAACACTGGCAGTAGAAACACCGGGTCGTACTAAAGAGCTGAGTGACTTTAAACATGGCACTGTCACAGGATGCCGCCTTTGCACCAAGCCCTGCTAGATCTGCCTTGGTCAACTGTAAAGATACGTTCACACTAGCGAGCGCTAAAGCAACAGGCAGCCATTCATGTTCTATGTACAAATGTGACAAGTAGCTGCAATTTCAGTGACAGTGAGACAAGCAACATGTCAGTTGAGATTTTCTCCTTTATGCAAATTAGATATGATGTGGGAATTTCGAACAACTGGCTCAAACGATTCCTCGGACTAATCATATGGTGCACATGGAACAATATTTTTTCATTCCTTCCTCACAACTTTAGTTGTTCCTATGTTCCTATGTACTGCTTAAGTAAAAAAAAAACGGAATAAAATTCTTAACAGTAGTTTCATTTTATCTTGTCATATGACTTCTCATTAAACCTGTATAGAGATGTTACAAAGAAATATAGCTAGTACAGTTAGCTTGTGCTGCTAATAGCTAATACATATATGCATGTTACATAATATTCATCAAACAACTGATTTTTCACATTTTTTCACTTTAATAAAATGTTACAATTCAAAGTACACTTTATAGAGAAATAAATTATATACTGTAGTAAATGGTGTGCTGTAGGCTACATTTTGGCCATGACGACAGCAGTAGTGCTCGCTCCACGCCCACAAGAGACAAACTGCAGAGCAACTTGTCGTGTACTAGTGTGAACAACGGGTAAGTGCTTTTATTGTGAAATGAAAGCATCTAGGAGCATCAACAGCTCAGCCATGAACGATAGACCACACAAACTTACAGAGCAGGGCCGCTGAGTGCTGAAGCGTATGGTGCATAAAAATCACCTATCCTGTGTTGCATCACTCGCTATAGAGATCCAAACTGCCTCTGGAAGCAACATCAGCACAAAAACTGTGTGAAATAGGTTTCTGTGGCCAAGCAGCTGCACACAAGCCTAAGATCATCATGTACAATGCCAACTGCATATTAATGTCCATGGTTTTGGAATGGGATGTCCAACAATCTCATATATGTGTGATGGTCATGTGTCCACATACTTTTGTCCATGTAGTGTATATAATATTATACATATGAACTCATGCATGTGTTAAACACCACATTTCTACTGTGTGTAAAAATGTATAGTAGAGAAGTAGAAATATAAAGATAAAGTGAACTCACTGGTTTTACTCAACACACACAACACACAATGGAAAATAATAGTGTATTAAACATTATCCTACAAGTATGTCTAGTCTATAATATGAACTTTGTTCTCTTTTTAGAGCTGCAGAGACAGAGAGTGGAAGATGGTAATTACATCTGAGTTTGTGAAACTTTTAGGACTTTTTTTTTTTTTCCTCAAATTTCTGAAGAACTGTGAGTAGAGAAATTAGATACATAATGTTTGAGACAAAGCATATATTTTTTTTTTTATTTGCCTCTGTACTGCATAATCATTATCAGTGAAGATGAGTGAGGCAGCCATACAGGCCCATGTTTTACAGATGAGGTGGTATGCTTTGGATTTTTCATTTACGGCACTTGGCAGATGCCTTTATCCAGAGCAACTTACATTTATACAACTGAGCAGTTGAGGGTCAAGGGCCCAGCAGTGGCAGCTTGGCAGCACTGGAATTTGAACTCACACCCTTCACGATGAGTAGTTCAACATTTTAATCACTGAGCTACCTGAGATCCCCTGAGATCACTGAGATCATGGGCAGTCCCTTTTCACTGCCACACACTACTCTTGCCATCACTCTATTACAAGTTAATCTTGGTCTTATCTGAACACAAGAGCTTTTTCCAGAACTCTGCAGGCTCCTTTAAGTACTTTATAGTAAACTATCCTGGCCATCCTGTTTTTGTAGAGAACTAGTGGTTTGCAGTAGAGCCTCTGTATTTCTGTTCATGAAGTCTTCTGCAGACAGTATTCACTGACAAATCCACACCTGCCTCCTGAAGTGTGTTTCTGATCTGTTGGACAGGTGTATGGGGATTTTTCAGCTGTGGAGGTCTTCCATGACCTACCAGACCCTTTATGGTTACTAAGCTCACCCGTTCTCTCTTTCTTCTTAATAATGTTCCAAACAGCTGATTTTTTTTTTAAGCCTAAAGTTTTATTCTTGTCTCTCAGCCTTATAATGTGTCTTTGACTTTCACTGGCACAACTCTGCTCCTCATTCTGACAAACAGCAAAAGAAGACTCTAAAGGTGACCAAAAGCCTGGAATAAAGACTAGATGCTGAGATCTCTTACACCTGCACTAATGAAGCAATTAAACACACCTGAATAATCACTAACACCTGTGAAGTCCTACGACCCAAATATTATGGTGCCTTGAAATGAGGGTCTATGTATAAAAAGTGCTGTAATTTCTACATGGTCAAACTAAAATGTATAAAAATACACTTTATTAAAATCTGAGGATGTGCACTGTAACAACATGTGAATTGTATTAGTACAAATTTAAAACTGTGGAGTACAGAGGGAAAAATTAAATACACCTTCGCCTCAAACATTACGGAGGGACCTGTATATATTTAGTAAGAGGAAAAGATTATTAGATTTATATTTCTCTTATTTCTTTACATTTCTCTTTTTTAGGAGAAAAAATCTACTGATGGCAATAAACTTGTTTCTGGTGTTTTAAATATTGATATATATATTGATAAATATATAAATAATTTTTTCTAATTATTTTATTGTTTTGTTGAATCTAATTGTATTTGGTTAAATTAATATAAAATATTGCTTCATGTTTCACAGAGTTTATAAAGAAGAAGATGTTTGCAGGTAAAAACAATTTGATCTTTTTATCTTCAGTACAGTTAACTTACAGTGTCTACTGTAGTTACTATTTTCTGTGTGTGTGTGTGTGTGTGTGTGTGTGAGAGAGAGACAGTGAGAGAGTGTATGTCTAACCTCAGGAACTAAAAAGAAATCTTTGTCTCTTACAGTTTTTCATATAAAAGCTGCAGTACACACACACACACAGACACTTACTCACAAACACACACACAGAGAGAGAAAGAGAGAGAGAGAGAAAGAGAGAGAGAGACTCTTCAATCTCTTGTCATAGTGAAAACATTCAGACAAAGAAATGCAAAGGCAGTAATTTCTAACCCATATCAAAATAAAAGTATCCAACACAGAAAAATACCCCCATTAATTACCATCCTTAAAATTCTGAGGAAATGATAGATTGTAATGATAGATTAATATATATATATATATATATATATATATATATATATATAGAGAGAGAGAGAGAGAGAGATAGATAGATAGATAGATAGATAGATAGATGTAATGATCTAATGTAATACAGCAATTGCAATTTTCAGTATAAACTGCAGTATATTTCCGGCAACAACTTGAGTGAAAAGTAGAATCTTTTAAATATTTACATGAATTTTAGAGTTTCTTAGTATTTGGTATGTCTCCCTTTTGCTTTAATGACAGTGTGCACTCGAGCTGGCATGGACTCCACAAATTTGTTCAAAACCTTATGATCCATTTTAGATCAGATCCATTGGAGTGTTGTCTGATGTAAAGAGATTAGGCATGAGGAAAATCTGACCGTTTGTACAAAGCAGTTAACATGGTCAGTATCATACATTCGCTTACATTTAAACAGGGACCTAGAAATAGTGCAGAATGTCCAGTCAAGTCAAGAGGCTTTTATTGTCATTTCAACTATATATAGCTGACGCAGTACACAGTGAAATGAGACAACGTTTCTCCAGAACCTTGGTGCTACATAAAACAACATCGTCACCTCACACAACATAGAGATACAAACACAGAGCTGAGGACTAGACTAAGTTGTCCTAGCCACATAAAGTGCATCGTGTGCAGCCTAGTGCAACAGTGCAAAACAAAACAGTGCAGAACAGACAACACGAGACAGTGCAGGACAAGTACACAAACACAAAATAGCAGCAACCCGTAACCTGCTGTATATATATCTATATACAGTGCAATGTGCAAATTTACAACTATTAAAGTGGCAGTGCCATGTTGTATGTTAAATAATTTTTTAATATAAATTATAAATATGCCTACAATGAATTGTAAAATGTAACACTTCACAAATAATGTTGAAGGTGATTTTAACTGGAGAGATTAACTAAAGAGATATTAAACGCTGTTTGCTTGCTCTTCTGCACTGCGGTCACACCATCTGCTCTTCTGAATATTTGTGCTCCTGCGCATTTACAGTCGCCCGATAATATTCCATCCATTCTCAGAGATATTAGACTGAAGATCACAATTATTAGGTAGATTTATTTTATAATTAACATGATGTACATTCTATGAATACATCTATTTACAGTTTTAAAAGTCTAAATAAATAACAATATCAGTCTGTCCTATATATTTTAGTTCATAAATGATATATTTAAAGTTTTTTTTTTTTTTTTTTACTTAATGTTCACTAACATCACCTTCCATCGTTCTGCTGTATTATAAGACATTATATTATGAGGTGGGGGTGTGGGGGTACTGTTGAGGGGGGTGTGCGAGTTTGAATTAAAAAGAATTTGAATACCTCTGGTCTATAAGAATGTATTTCTTCTTTGAATTTCAGGCCAGTTTGTACAGGAACATGGTAGAAATATGGTTTGATTTTGGAGATCAGTAAGGCAGTGTTCAGGTCGTGGAGCAAACTGATGAAAAACTAGTGCTGGGCAATAAAACAATATTGATTAGTATAGTGATAAAGTTTTCCTTGATAATGATGATAAGCTCAGGGATTCAAATTTGCTAGATTTTCATTACTTTTAACATTTTTGGCCACAACCCAAAATCTGTATCATGTTAATGAACTTGGCTCGAGGCGCATTGCTTGAAAGTAAAAACCTCCTGAAATCTTTCTGAAAGAATCAGTAAGCTTATTTATATCAGTTTATAACACATTATCTGTCCTGTCTGAATGTACTCGTATTCAGTTACATCACTAAGAGGTAGAAAGAGCAGCACTGACAGCATGGAGTGGGAAATCTGCCTCTGACATTTCCACTTCAGTTCATAATCACTCTCAACTAGAGGTGTGTGTGGGGTTTTAATCCTTCTTATGCTGTCATTATTTTTATTTTTACCTGCTTGTTGATGTCTTTGGGGTAATTCACCCTTACCTGTTCACCACTAGAGGGCGCTCCAATCTGAGACGTTTTTGAGTTGCCAAGAATAAAGGAAAGGAAACACTGTGTTGTGGCAGCCATCCTGGTGTCGTGTTTGTGTTCCTGAAACGGAGAATAGACATAAATCAGAGTGATAAAAAGGACACAATATCCAGATAATAATCATTAGCATATTGATGCAAAAATAACACAAATTGGTGACGAGTGCAAAGTTCCCGCTGCTGTTATCAAGCTGTCAATCAAGATTACACAATGGCTTCTATCATCGGGCATGTCGAGGCATTGGACGAAGCGAGGGAGCAATGGTCGAATGGTCTGAGCATTTTGTCGAGGCTAACGACATCAGTGCTGATAAACGAGTAGCAGTGTTTCTCAGTGTCATAGGGGCATCAATGTACGGACTCTTACGCAGTCTTATTGCACTAGTTAAGCCCAGGGCCATGAATTATGACGAGATTGTGGACACATTACAAGCACATTTTAGCCCCAGGCCCATTGTAATTGCAGAGAGATTCCGATTTCACGAACGAAATCAAGCACAAGGTGAAAGTGTCGCTCAATACGGAGCTGTGTCAAAGAAAAGAGCAGAACACTGTGAGTTAGCATATTGATGTAAACAAAACACCTGTGACAAGGAATTTAGTTGGCTCTACAACTGTGTGTGTGTGTGTGGAGAACTAAAATAATAATAAAAAAAGATTTCTTTTTTAGTTATTGTGCTAACAGTAAAGTATAATATATACACAAAACTCTCTCTCTCTCTCTCTCTTTCGTCAAAACGAAAACATTCAGACAAGGAAATGCAAAAGCAGTCGTTTCTAACCGAATTTCAAAATAAAGGTTTCCAACCCAGAAAAAAAACAAAAACAAAACCATCAGTTACCATGAGGAAAAACACAGGTAGTAAGTAGACTTATAACACTGGATAAGAGGTAATGACTTCAGTCTATTAGCTAGTGTATGAACATATTCATGTTTTTCTCTCTTCTCTTTTATAGCCATAGTGAGTAAATGGGGAAACAGCTTTGCTGCCAAGAGCTCACACACAGCCGTTATCTCTTTTTTCAGTGTTCAGAGATTCATATTTAAAAATTCAGGTTTTCAAAAAAAATCAAGTATCTATATTCAAATATATTTTTTTCAGTGTTCACAAATTCAGATTGAATAATTCAGTTTTCAGATATTCAGAAATCTGTATTCAGGTTGCTAATTTCAGAGCTCAAATTCAACCAATCAAATTCAGGCTGCAAAATTCAACACGGAAAAAACCTCAAGTTTAACATCCGGGTTACTCAGGGCTAGGCAAAGGCAATCGAGCCTGGAGCGTGTTGTACCGTTTTGCATCTCCTGTCATTAAATGCTTCCCCCTCTCGGGAGCGCGCGCCTGCATCACTATAGCAACAGAACAGTGAGAAGGCAATCATGGATTTGAATCAGATTAATAAAGAAATGTGTCTTATGAGTAAACCTTTGAGTAAATCACTGTTCTTTACTCTTCACTGTTCAGCTTTATGATCTGATTGAATTCAGCTTCACTTGTAAAAATGAAAGATTATAAATGTTAGTAAAACATCGTGTGGAAATAATGTATTATTCTGAAAGAATGATTTGTTCCACCATGTATGTGGAAAAGTGATGAGTATAAAACTCTTTACCTCTCAGAGGTGAATGTTGTTGTTGTGCTGGACAAAGAAGTCTAAGACATTTATAATCATGCAGTTAGAAAAGAATTGAAAAATGCAGTTTGTCTCCATCATGGACTTTAGAGTCTCGTGTTCTCTTCCAAAAGCTAAAACTTACCAGATATTTATCACTAGAGACACTCGCTCAACTGATTTTGTCCATCAGGATCAAGTTTTTCCTCAAATGTTTTTCTCTCATGTTCTGTGACTCTTTCTCTGTTTTTCCTGAAGAACAAAAATTACAAACACAAATAAATCACTAAAGTAAAGTTTCAGAAGGAAAACATTTTATATTTCTCATCTTTGACAGACTCCTACCATAAACTGTACAAGTTTTCTCTTTTTACAAGAGATCATTTAAAAATGTTTCATTATTTAATCTTCTACAAATCCTCTTATAAATCCTAATGAATATGATCCACTGGATGATGATTTAATCTTTTTTACCTGCGTACTCATATCACACACTGTGTGTTTCTCTCAGTGGATGTGACTCTGGATCCTGATACAGCAAATCCATATCTCATCCTGTCTGCTGATGGAAAACAAGTGAAAGACGGAGACACACGACAGGATCTCCCTGATACACCACAGAGGTTTTATCCAGGTGTTAATGTTCTGGGAAAGCAGAGTTTCTCCTCAGGGAGATTTTATTATGAGGTGCAGGTCAGAGGGAAAACTGAGTGGGATCTCGGCGTCGTGAGAGAGAACATTAACAGGAAGGGGAAGATTACACTAACTCCTCAGAATGGATTCTGGACTGTGATTCTGAGGAATGAGAATCAGTATGAGGCTTGTGCTGGTCCCTCTGTCCCCCTCACACTGAGAGAGAAGGTGGAGAAGGTGGGGGTGTTTGTGGATTATGAGGAGGGTCTGGTCTCCTTTTATGATGTGAAGTCCAGCTCTCATATCTACTCTTTCACTGCTCAGTCTTTCACTGAGAAACTCTATCCATTCTTCAGTCCTTGTTTAAATGATGGAGGTAAAAATTCAGCACCGCTGATCATCTCTCCTGTATTTAACACTGAATGAATTTTCACCTCACAGATTTAATCATCTATTAAATGCTGAGAATAAAAAGAAATATTTTACTTTTTCTGGTGAATTTTAGAAATACATATTCCCTTTTAAAGTGCTGTACAGTTTATTTTAATACCTGGGGTTTGTTTTTAATTTTAATCCTACAGTCTGTTTTTACACATTATGATTGTGGAACTTTGTCATTACAAATCAAATATTAATAAAGATCGTTTACAGTTCACACTGAGTTTTACTGCAGAATTGAATCTGATCAATAAAATGGATTAAGTTCAGCTGCTGATGTCTGTGTAGATACAACCGAACAAAACTGTTTCTCCTTCAACCTCCATCAAACACAAATACAATCAAATTCAGCTTTTATTTAGAAATAAAAATGTCAGGGTTATTCTGTTCTTTTAAAAAATAAAAATAATAAATAAATAAATAAGTGAATCCTCTACGTATGCTAAATTCTGCCATGTGCTGGTGCAGTTTTCCATCAGTAAATGTTCTTATCCGAACTGAAAACAAATTACTTAAACGTAGGATGGCAGAGGGAGCCTCATTAATATTCATGAGGAAGCGCTACCTGATTGGTCAGTGACACGTTTCGGCTCTGACGTTTCATGTTGCTGCACGCGACCGTTTTGTGGCTGCTGTGAAAAGTCATGGTGAGGAGATTACACTGACTAGTGCAAGAACCAGGATTAACCACCCGGAAATACACCTTTTATTTTAGTTTCTGTTTGAAAAGCCAGCTAGCTCTGCAGTAAAGTGACATATTCCTTCTGCTTTCCTCAATATTTCAGTCCCGCTGTGGTTTTATGGAGTAGGTTTGCCACACTGAAATGAAAAGGAGAATGTCATTATGTGATAAAGGGGTAAATGCTGAGTGGGACAGTAAGTCCCTGCCACTTTCATCTGTTTTGTAGTGAAGTGATATCGAGCTCAGCAACACATCAGGAAAGAAAACCGTCCTTTCAGACTAAACACACAATGTGACCAGATTTAGTCCATGATTGCAATAAATATTTGTTGTTATAATGTTTAAGGACACAATAACGCCAAGAATAAACAGCACAATGATGCAGATATGTGTAATAAATAAATCCAACCTAATTATATAAAGCAAACCTTAAAGAAGTGAAATATAAACACAGAGAGAGAGAGAGAGAGAGAGAGAGAGAGAGAGGGAGAGTCAGTGCCTTCTCAGCAGAGCATGTGAGAGAAGCGGAGCGGTGTGACGGTGTGACGCTCCGCTACGTTTTCCGCTCTATGCACGTGCGCTCCGTTAATATTCCGTTAATATTCCGTTAATAAACCAAATCCCGCTCAGATCCCGCTCCAACATAAAAATTCTCTAGGAGGCCTAATTGTTTTCTGTTTGTACTGAAATTCTTGGATAAACAAGAGAACCAATTCTTAATTCGTGGCCATAATGTAGGACTAGCATAAAAGAGAACTATTCTAAATTCATGGCCGTGATTTTGTCTGCATGTCATGATCGGGGCTCCGTACAGCAGAATAGAACCTTAGCCTACCTGTTTATCTGTTCATTTATTATGGTATGTAACTAGCTCACCTTTTGCTGCACTACCATGTTTGCGTAGCACATCCTCGTGCTTTCTGGCAGTGTGCTGCTTCAGATTCCAGTATGAATCTTTGCTAACTCTCACAGTCTCCCTGCACTCCCTCTCACTCTCTTCTCCCTGCTCATTCTTAACTTTGATTTTTACTTTACATTTATGTATAAGGCTTGCAACTTCGTTTAAACACTATCTGAACTCCATAACTTACTGCTCTACTGCTGCTGCCTATTTCACAGATTCTCTTAAGGTAACATTACCTCCCCGCTCACCTGCTCTGCTTCTCACTGTTCTGTTGCTATAGTGATGCAGGCGCGCGCTCCCGAGAGGGGGAAGCATTTAATGACAGGAGATGCAAAACGGTACAACGCTCTCCAGGCTCGATTGCCTTTGCCTAGCCCTGAGTAACCCGGATGTTAAACTTGAGATTTTTTTTCCGTGTTGAATTTTGCAGCCTGAATGTGATTGGTTGAATTTGAGCTCTGAAATTAGCAACCTGAATACAGATTTCTGAATATCTGAAAACTGAATTATTCAGTCTGAATTTGTGAACACTGAAAAAATATACTTAAATATAGATAATTAATTTTTTTTAAAAATCTGGAATCTCCATTGTTGCCAACTTAGCGACATTTTTTTCTCCTAAAAATGCATCTAGCGACAAATCTAGCGACTTTTTGGACAAACCTTTAGCTACTTTCCATAGAAGAGACGGAGGCTGTGCGCTGTGTGAGAGAAAAAAAAACAGAAAAAGCCATTGTGTCGCTTCTAACTTTCTCTCTGAGTGATCATTTTACATGTAAATATAACTGAAATCACAGCATAACCGTCGTCTTTCTCTTGTGTGTACACTGATTTTGTCAGATGATGATGCTGCGTCACAGTTCTCAGTGGGCTCAGTTTACCACTCCACAGCATCCACAGAGTCAACAACTGGTTTAGTCCCAAGAATTTTGTCCAGCTCGTTGAACCAGGCCAACTTTAATTTACTCTCTCTGACACTCGCTGGAGGCGGTCGCATTTTTTCCTCTCTCTGCTGTGTCTGTGTGCCTCTCCCGTCTCGTCTCTATTTTTCCTTCTGCTGGTGAAGCTTCTCGAATCCTAAATTATGGAATTGATAAGCTGGTCCCTCAACGCAATTGATACGATCCTTTCACGAAGGAATGCTGGTTCGGGAGAGCCGACATGTCCGGACGGGACTTTTGCTGCTGGATACAAGATGGACTCTTGGAACAAGTGGAACATCGTCTGTCTGGCACCTCTGTCCCTAGAAGACGTCGAAGATGTCTACATATTTGGATTTTTGATAGCGGGTGTCCTGATGATTGGCCTGGGGATGTTCCTGATCTATCGACAAATTGGAAAGCAGGCAGCCAATAAAGAATCCCCCAAGCTGTCAGCTGTCATCACACACCATTGTGGAGCCGTTGCTGACCAGGTGAGGGCATTACATCAGAAGGTGACACGGATTGAGGAACTGTACCATCTACAATCCGTGGACATCCCCCGACGCTTGGATACCATCACGAATATGTTTTCGGAACTGTTTAAATCCAGTCCGCAATCATGGTCACGCGCCAGGAGGAGATGACTAGGGGTCTCACGGCCCTGCAAGGGGACATAAAGTTGGGGGCCATGCAGAACCAGGTGCCCGAGTAAATTGTACGATCTCCTGAGTTCTTAGATTTGCTTGATTATATTTGTGCATTTTCCTCCCAGGCTAATTTTTCTTTCTCCCAGAGGACCTTCATCGCAGAATATGCTTTGTTTTGACTCTGATCTGCAGCGGACACTCCAAAGACACACAGCTGTGATAACAACAGCTCCCCAAAGCACACCATATCAAATTCGGCTAGTACACACTGTTTTCGTAAATACTCTGCCCTAGTCAAGGACTGCCTCAGTGTCACATTTTCCTCTTTTTTCTAATCTCTTGCCCCCCCCCCCCCCCAAACTCCTGTACTGTAACCAACAAAAAAGACCCCTCACATAACTGCTCCATTGTATGATGTCGTATGTGTTTGTGACTTTGTTTATTGCTTTGACTGTTCTGTTAATGTTCTTCTATCGCGGGAGAGAGAGGACGTTAGCGCCTCGCATGGCTGCTTTAAGGACCTCTTCTCTCCTTATGGGGGAAGATGTGACCCGTCATTCCATTCATCTCGTTGTAGAAATACAATGACAATAAATGCTATCTATCTATCTATCTATCTATCTATCTATCTATCTACCTATCTATCTATCTAATGTAGTGTTGATGGAGTTTTAGCCATTATGCGACACTGTTCCACGAAGCGATTAAAGCCCATCTCCTTGAGACGCTCGCTAAACACCTTGTAAACCTCAGTGTTTAGAAAGTTGTTCAGAAATATGTGCGTCAGACCAAATTTCAGTGAGGCACTTCACCTCGTCTTTGGTCCAAGTTAAACCACAATCCATGGTGCGAGCCATTAGCAAAACAAACCCGGGTTTTACGTGACACAGTTCCCATCATGCATTGCTATACAGGTTGGTACTTTGGTTCGTTGGGTCAGATTGCTTTCTCACCACAAGCGAACCGCTCCAGGGTTCGTTTACAGTCGGGCCGAGATCACCTCAGACGAGTCTCAGACGATTGTTTTGGTGCAGATCCGAGCGCTATTACCGTGTTCACACACGTCTAAATAAACTGAATTAAGGGAGAAATCGCACCAGGTTCTGAAACAAATGCTCCAAACGAGCCAGGTGTGAAAACGCCCTATAAGAACACAGAATGATACGGAAGCCCTAAGAGGCCATGCGTTATTATTATTTATTTTTTTTCTTCCTTGTTTTCTCGTGATCTCGACACAACAACATGTTTTATTTATTGTTGTGGAGGCAGCAAAAGCTTAGCGCAATCCCTCAGCATCATGGATGAACAAATTCACTTTTACTTTAATCAGGGACTCACACAAGCTGAAACAGCTGTATGTCTGTCAGTGATGGACAACTTCCACATTAGTGTCTGACACTTGAGAAGGAGGCTGTCAGGTCCACACCCCTCTCTCTTAATGTGGAGATAAAGTCCATCTCTACAGCGGGCAATTATTAAATTTATGATGGCGATGGCGAAGGCGAAGACGCCAACATGCATGCAACACCAGTCCCATTCACAAGGCGCAAGATTTTGTCGCGATAAAATGATGTCGTGACAAAATACAGCTTTTTGTTATGTCGAGATCAAGAGAAAATGAAGTCTGTACCAAAAGGTACACAGCCCTTGGGGAGTGTCTACAAAATGATTGACAGGAGGCCAAACACAAACAAGCACTCCGGACCGTAACGCAATTATTATCAGCCCCATAAAACACTTGTGCTGAGGCCGTGGCTTAAACCATCATTTTTATCATATTCTACATATTTTCCAGGTTATTTATACAAGTAAGAAATAAAAGTTCAACTATTGCGCCTTCCAAATTCTGGTCATTGGAATGTGCAGCTACATGAATCACTTCAAAAACACCACCTCATGTCTCAGCATGTTTCATCAGAAAAAAAAGGTGTGTTTAGTCTCGCATTTAAGAAACAGGTTACACAAACGAAAGCACACCAAGAATGAAATCGTAGACTTTGGGACAAAGAGGTTTTATTTTTTAGCGTCTTCTTAAAGAGAAAATATAAACTTTAACAATAATAATGAGTAAGTATTCAGAGTTTTTAATAGAACTGATGTGTAATTAGTTAAATGTTATTTATCTTGTGAAACAGACTGAAGCAATAATAATAAACTGTCTTTCAGGGATTATGTTACTGTGTGTGACTCTCCTGATTCTCTACAGCTTTATGGAATCTCAATCAGGTATGAAAACATGTTCTCTCTCTCTCTCTCTCTCTCTCTCTCTCTCTGTGTGTGTGTGTGTGTGTGATATATACAGTGAATTCTAAGCTCGCTTTCCAGCTTGAGAGTTTTTGCCCTCAGAGTGCTGTAAGTTTAGCTGAGTTATAATAGCTGTTTTTGGGAGAACTGATCTCTGGTCCTCTTGTAAACGATGGTCTGTGACAGTCTTTAATCAAACCCTGGTGTGTGAAGATCTCTCTCAGCGCTAAGTAACTTGACAACACTTGTCAACAACTGGGGAAGGTGTTGTTATGATCAGTGGAGGAGACAGAAAGACTTTTTGATATATGGAGCAAAGAAGAAACTTATGAAAACTCATAATTTGTTATATGTATACGAGCATCTTTAGTCCAAAGCTTCACAGCTGATCAGTGTTGAGATAAAATATTCATATGTGATTAATTATCTCACCATTGTGGGGTGAGTGCCTGCACTGAGAACAGAGTGAAAAAGACACGTCTTATGCTGACCTGCATGGCTAAAAATCTCTACAAGAGCTGCAGATATTCCTTCACGATGACTTGCCAGTCGCCATACATCTAAATAGCAATATTCTTCTCAGATTGTGTGTTTATATCAAAAGAAAATGGTAATAATTAAAAATATCAATAAATAGATGAACTTAGTGCCACTATTTTGCAAACCTGTGCAGAAAAGTGATGCGTGGAATTGCACAATCGATCTACTATTATGAGGAAATTCTTCTATGTGAAAACAAATCTGAGATTATGAGCCTCTCCCTGAAACAAGCCTGAAATTGTCCTGGAGAAGGACTCAAGTATTCAGGTCAAGTGTGAAAATGCCCTTAAAAGTTGTCAGACATGTTCAGTTTTTCCTCGTAGTATTTGATGCCAACTTACTCTTAAGAAATGACTCTTAAATTATTTTTTCCCTTCATAAATCTACAAATCTAACCTAAAAATCTAAAAATGTGACATAGCAAAAAAGCATAGACAGGTTTATATATATTTTTATGAAAATGTATTCAAAAATGAAAAGGAGAAAAATAATAGATAATACAAACAAACAAATAAGCATAATAAGCACAAGCAATCATATCCTTTGCTATGCCTTTAAAATAAGCCCATGTGCATCCTGTTTCCACATTCCATCATCCTTCAGATGTTCCTACAACTTTATTAAAATTCATATGTTGTGCATTCAATTGAATGCGCATGATTTACGAAGCCATACGTCTGTCTGTATAAAGCCCTATAGATGACAGTGCAGATCAGAGCAAAAAAATGAGCAATAAGCCCAAAGCACTGATCTGAGAAAGGACAGCAAAATACACTCACCATCCACTTTATTAGGAACACCTGTACACCTGCACATTCATGCAATTATCCAATCATCCAATCATGTGGCAGTAAAACCATGCTTCAGTTAATGTTCACACCAAACATCAGAATGGGAAGAATGTGATCTCTGTGACTGTAGCTGTGGCATGGTTGTTGGTGCCAGACGGACTGGTTTGAGTATTTTAGAAACTGAAGCTCTCCTGAGATTTTCACACACAGCAGTCTCTAGTGTTTACACTGAATGGTATAGGGAGAAAAAATCCAGTGAGCGACAGTTCTGCTGCTGAAAACTCCTTGTTGATGAGAGCAGTCAGAGGAAAGGCCAGAATGCATGAATGTTCAGGTGTTTCTAATAAAGTGGACGGTGAGTGTATATCCAATAGAGCACAATTTGAGATTCAGTCCACAGAGCAGCATGACTCCAGTTAGTGCCTGATTGAAACTATGTGCATGTTTTCACCTTTAGGGCGTTTTTATTTAACAAGAAAATGAATGTATTGTTTAAAAAAAAGTGAAAATAAAGGTTGCAATAAAAGACCTGCATTCCTTTTCTAACTGGTTCCCTTTGGCCAAATAGTTTAAGAATCCCATGTCCCAAGTAGTACATGGGACATTCAGAATCCAGGTGGGGAAAAAACCCTTCCTACTTTCACAATCAGTAAGAGAGTAATTAGCAGCCAGGTGTTAGTAATGAAATGCACAAGATTAGTTAATAATCAAGAAGTGTAATATAAATACCTCTATAAAAGCAGAACTTTTGGCAGTTTGGTGTTCTGGAGCACTCAGGTGTGTCTACATCATGCCAAGAAGAAAGGACATGGCCTCAGAGAAGCAACTGTTGCTGCTCATCAATCTGGGAATGGTTATAAGACCATCTCCAAACATTTTGAAATTCACCATTCTACAGTGAGAAGGACTGTTTACAAATGGAAAGCCTTTACGGCAGTTGCCAGTCTTCCCAGGAGTGGGCGTCCCAGCAAATTCAGGCCAAGGATGGTTAGGAAAGCCCTTCTCTCCAAAACAAATATGGCAGCATGACTTAGGTTTGCAAAATTGCATCTAAACAAACCACAAAAGTGCTGGAACAATATCCTTTGGACTGCTGAGACCAAGATGGAGATGTTTGGTTACAATGCACAGTGCCATGTTTGGTGAAAACCAAACACAGTATATCACCAAAAACACCTTATACCAACTGTTAAGTATGGTGGTAGAGGAGTGATGATTTAGGCTTCTTTGCAGCCACAGAACCTGGGAAACTTGCAGTCATTGAGACAACGATGAACTCCACTTTATACCTTTCTTTCACATTTCTTAAGACAAATGTGCGGCCATCTGTGCAGCATCTTAAGCTGGACCGAAATTGGGCCATGCAACAGGACAAGCACACCAGCAAATCGACATCTAAATGGCTAAAGAAGAAAAAAATAAAGGTGTTGGAATGGCCAAGTCAAAGTCCAGAATTCAACCTCATTGAGATGCTGTGGTGGGATCTTAAGAGCTGTGCATAAACAAATGCCCTCAAGTTCAAGTTCAAGTGGAGTTTATTGTCATTTCAGCCATATACAAGTACATAGTGAAACGAAACAACGTTTCTCCAGGACCAAGGTGCTACATAAGACGACACAGAACAACACAGAACTACAAGGGACTACATAAATTATACATAAAGTGCACAAGTGCAAACATGTGCAGACAGCACAAGACAGTACAAGACAGTACAATGACTACTGGGACAGACAATTGGCATAGTAAGTCCCCGTGCAGCGCCGACCAGTACACAGTTCTGTTTAAAAGTGAACCTAATGACAATATTGCAAAGAGTACAAGAGTACAATACAGGTAGCTGAAATAGTGTAAACATAAGTGTAAACATAAGAGTAGCAGCCTATGTACAGTAATAAGTATTTGTAGCAGCATAAACATGTGCAAAAACTTGCAAAAAGATTTCAGAGAGGATGGAGGATGCTCAGTTGTGTGTGTATATATATGTGTGTGTGTGTTCCTTCAGTCCAGTTACTGAGTACTGAGGAGTCTGATGGCATGGGGGAAGAAACTATTGCACAGTCTGGTCGTGAGGGCCCGAATGCTTCGGTACCGTTTACCAGACGGCAGGAGGGTGAAGAGTGTGTGAGAGGGGTGTGTGGGGTCATCCACAATGCTGGTGGCTTTGCGGATGCAGCGTGAGGTGTAAATGTCCATGATGGAGGGAAGAGAGACCCCGATGATCTTCTCAGCTGTCCTCACTATCCGCTGAAGGGTCTTGCGATCCGAGACAGTGCAATTCCCAAACCAGGCAGTGATGCAGCTGCACAGGATGCTCTCGATAGTCCCTCTGTAGAACATGGAGAGGATGGGGGGTGGGAGATGTGCTTTCCTCAGTCTTCTCAGAAAGTACAGGCGCTGCTGGGCTTTCTTTGCTATGTAGCTGCTGTTGAGCGACCAGGTGAGGTTCTCCGCCAGGTGAACGCCAAGAAACTTGGTGCTCTTGATCTCCACGGAGGAGCCGCCGATGTTCAGCGGAGAGTGGTCTCTCTGTGCTCTTCTGAAGTCAACAACCATCTCTTTAGTTTTGTCCACGTTCAGAGACAGGTTGTTGGCTCTGCATCAGTCCGTTAGCTGCTGCACCTCCTCTCTGTATGCTGACTCGTCGTTCTTGCTGATGAGACCCACCACGGTCGTGTCATTGGCGAACATGATGATGTGATTTCAGCTGTGCATTGCTACATAGTCGTGAGTCAGCAGAGTGAACAGGGCCCCTGGGGGGCCCCAGTGCTCAGTGTGGTGGTGTTGGAGATGCTGTTCCCGATCCGGACTGACTGAGGTCTCCCAGTCAGGAAGTCCAGGATCCAGTTGCAGAGGGAGGTGTTCAGGCCCAGCAGGTTCAGCTTATCAATCAGGTGCTGAAGAATGATTGTGTTGAATGCTGAACTGAAGTCTATGAACAGCATCAATGAACTGAAGCAATGCCTTAAAGACAAGTGGGTCAAAATTTCTCCAAAACAATGGGAGAGACAGAAACTCCTACAGAAAACATTTACTTCAAGTTATTGTTGCTAAAGGTGGTTCTACATGTTATTGATTTAGAGGGTGTACTATTTTTTCCTACCTAGTTTTTAAATCTTGGTTTACTTTTTGGAGAAAAAAATTATTACATTTCGAAACCAGTTTTTTTTTTGTCACCACAGGTTAAATGTTTGTTGATAAAAATTGGTAAGTGACACACTGGAATCAAACCCAGGCCCCAGTATATGAGAGAGCTGGGCAAACTGTGTGAGCCACAACCAATATTCCAGAGGTATAACCTGAGTGCAGAGCAGATAAGAAGGATGAACAGAAACCTCCAGAAAGGGAAATAAATAATAAGCTCAGGCCAACACACTCTGCATTGATTAGGGAGAAAAGTAACAAACTAAAAAAGCACTCTCCTAAAATACACAAATTATGGATCACCCAGAATGAGTTTCAAACACACAACCACTAGGTTAGAAAGCAAGCACATTGCCATTGCACCATGAGGAAGACTGAAGGCAAATGGGGAGCTAGGCTTAAGAGGTATGAGGCCTGACACTCGCCCTACAGCAAACCAAAACAGAGAAACCCAAATGAGCTAGTGAGAACAAGAACAAAGGAGAAACTAAAGGCATAAACTTAGGACCACCAGGGGAGAAACCTCTGACTGCTTGCTACAGAGAGCTAACCAGGAAATAAAACTTTTTTTTTCCCAAACCCAAACACTCAAGTGAGCAGCTAGATTTGCAAGGTGATCAAGACTGAGCGTTTGAGTAACCTGTAAACAGCCCTTAAACAGGCCAGTCACAGGAGGAGCCGGTTGCCACTAATTATCGACTGGCATCTCTCTGTCTCCATCTGGCATCTCTCTGTCTCCCTTATGATAAAAAAAACAAAAACAAAAACATAAAATTGAAGGAGCATGTACTTTCTTTTTCCCATAATTGTAGAACAAAGTACAATGAAATAAGGTCTATCATGTTTTATATACACAAAATATAGTGATGGACAGTATTTGTTAATTTTTTCCTTTCCTTTTTCCCACAACAATACAGAGAGTTTAAAGGTGGTTGGTCCAGATGCTCCTCTTGTTGCTGTAGCTGGTGAAGATCTGGTTCTGCCCTGTTTTATCAAACCCAGCACCAGCGCTGTGGACCTGAGGGTGGAGTGGTTTAAACTAGATGTAGTGGACTCATTAGTGCATCTCTATGAGGATCGTGAAGACAGAAATGAAAAGCAGGCTCAGTCCTACAGAAGAAGAACATCGCTGTTCAAAGAGGAGCTGCAGAAAGGCAACGCTTCACTCAGACTCTCAGCTCTCCGAGTCTCTGATGAAGGAGAATATAAGTGTTTCATTGAGGACAAGTCCTGGTTTGATGACATCACTGTTCGTATCGTTGTCGAGGGTAAGATTTATTTCTTCACTGAAGAGAAAGTTATACTACTATAAATGTTCTTTTCTCTTAATATATTGGTTTGTACATAAACCACTTTAAAAGTCTGTAGTCTTTCATTGTATTGAGAGGGTTTAGAGTGGGTGTTCACTCACTCACTGACAAAATGATCCCATGCACAGGAGGCACTCAGACATACACTCACTGGGTTGCAGTGTACTTCTAATACATGGCCCAGCAAAGCAATATTTAAAAGAATGAAATAAAATTAATTATGGTGTCAGAAACTACTATGGAACAAATGAAACAAATCTGAATTAGCTAAAGCTGTTAGAGGTTTATTTGGTGTTTATTTCATATAATGCAGGATTTTGAACAATTTTCTAATGTATTCCCAGCTAACACATTATGTACCAGTTCTGCAGTCGTCTACTTGCACTCATTGCTGTGATGCATTTCTGTTTTGAAATTGTGCAGGTCTCGCATTTCCAGTAGCATTGTTTACATTTATCAGTACTGGTTTGTTGTGATCAAAATGAGTGTCTGCAATAATGCATTTATATATTTTCAACAATGACTAAAAAAAATATAATGAGCACTGCTGTGTTCCTCTCTGCACAGCATCTTCCAGATTTAACAGCTTTAAGCTTCCACAGCTTCCCAGCTCCAAGTGACCTCAGGAGACGATGGTTAGAAAATGTACATCTTCAATATTTCTATCTATACAAAGGCCTGTAGGAAACAATTCACACCATATCAGATAGTTAAATCAAAACCAGGAAGGGTCGGGGAAGAACAGCAAAAAGCATAGTGGCATTGCTCTTTAAATGGAACAGCTACATTGCTGCATTAACAATATTTACCTTTATAGCGTATGAGTTATGGTAAAAAAAAAAAAAAAAAAAAAAAAAGAGAAATTGTCAAAGAAAATCACATGTAACAGTTTAATGTATGTGTCTACAAACTAATATCATGAAAGGTATCCAGTTTTAATTGAAGACACCTCCTTAGGAACAGTACAAGCTACTTTGCAATGAACTATGTGGGCTAACATTAGCTTAGGTGTTCATTTCTGCTATTTTCCTGCCGTCCTAGTTGTGAAGGTAAGAATTTATTATAAAGCGTACAGTTTGAAGCCTACTAGAAGGGGGTTTGCAAGTATTCATGCATATCTGACGAACATCATTGACATTCGGGAACTCCTGCAGACACAGACTGTATTTACGACTGTAGTGAAAGAACTGGAAATGCAGTAACTGTGGTAAATATAATGCAGAAATATTTGTGCAAGTAGCTCATTTATTCATCCTTATTGGTGAGTCCAGGACTTACCAGCTGGTGACGTAGCAACTACGCTCCAGTCTGATAATTTCATTACCATTTTTTCCCCTCATTTCTAACATACTGATTCACAATGTTGTGGAGTTACGTTGACACACATAACTAGTACCAATGCACAATGCTGCTGAGTAACATTGCTACTACCTGTCTAGGACTTTCACTTTTCTAGCTGTCACAACATAAGTTGTTATGTTGTTATGACAAAACTTTGGTAATCAGTAAATGTTGTGGTTATGTGATGACAATATAATTTGGTTATATGAGTCTCATCACAATACCTAGTCAGGGTCCATTGTTAAAGTGTGCATCATTAAATACGTATTTCAGGGATTTTTTTAACATCCATTCTATGAATAGAAGATATTCATGCACTGTATGATTTGATTTAACTGTGGTTCACTTTCCCATTTTCGAGTTTATTACACTCCTTGGCAGATGTGGAACAAAGCCAGTAAATAATCTTTCCTAATAATCTTCTACAGTTTGTATATAATTGTCTATTTTATTGTCTCTGTTGTGTGCTTCAGTCAGCACCAATAACAGTCTTATTTTTCACACAACCACAACAACATGTACCAAGATTTGGCATGTTATCACACATGTGAAGCATTTTTCCCTCTGGAAATCTGTTCCACTCATTGTCCTGTTTAAAACAGGCAAAGCAAAGCAGCAATCTCTATGAAGGCAAACTGTTTGTTTATGATCTCCTGATGAGTTGTTAGGAAACAGATGAATATATGTGGATGATGTGAGACGCTGTAGATACTATGAGTGTTACTTTGATTGATCTGTTTATTGTCTCCTGATGTGCACAAATCATCACAAAGTCAGCCCAAAGATGCAGAAATCATAACCAAAAAAATGTCCAGCATCACGTAAAAATCATCAATGATCACTTTGCGTTAGGAAGGAAGCCCACCACCTCCCACCCCCAACTGACTGGGCTGCATCTCATCAGCATCTATATGTTTGTTTAAATGAAATGGTGTTGTCAGTGGTAATGTCAGTGGTGGTATTGTCAAAATGAAGAGTACTTCTCATCAGGAGGTCAAAATTCAAGCAACTGTAGTCCAAAAAAAAATAATTAATAATTTGGCTTTCTTGGTAAAATCTGATGTAGCTGATGTGTGTTTAGGAGCTTAATAACCTACAGGCCAACAGGAAATATTAATAAAATAATTTGTTTGTTTTCCTGAAAAAGCAACTGCTTACCAAAAGTGTTACTGTTACTTAAATTATAAGTATATTTATGCCATAAAACAAATATTTTTACTGTTACTACCATAACGATTTTTAACATAATGTTGAAGGATGCTGGTCTGTAAAATAACCCTGACACTATATCCAGCAAAAGAGATTTATTAGAATAGGGGTAGGAAAAAATTACCTATTTCAGATAGCAACAACTAATCTTGCCTTGTCTTGTTTCTTAATATTTAGCATCAGCTTAACTGTGTATTTTTGACCATGAAAAGACAGAACAGACTACATCATTAAATTGAAAACGAGCTTTTAGGTTAAAAGCTTACATTTAAACAGTAATTTTTGTTTAATGACTATAGTGCAGGGAAGCCACCCGGTGATCTTGATGGAGACATATGGTAACTCAGGAGGGATTAATCTAGTGTGTGAGTCCAGAGGCTGGAACCCTGAACCTGAGGTTCTGTGGCTGGACAGAGAAGGAGCCACTCTGCCTGCTGAAGATACACAGATACACAGAGACACTGAGGGCTTCAGTGTGAAACGCCGCATCACTGTTTATGATTATAGCGACTCCAACAGGTTTTACTGCAGATTTCAACAAATTCATCATATGATGGAGGCAGAGGTTATCATTAATAGTAAGTGTAAATAATTAAAAAAAAACAACTCTTACATGTAAACTGTAACATTCTACTGTAATCATTACAGATAAGGTAAATAATAATGACATAAGAACATGATAAACACACACTATTTTTGTAGTTATCAGTTAATTCTAGAATAGTGAATAGTGATTCAATTAATTAAAATATCTGTAATGTGGAAAATGTGGTTTCATTTTAGGTAAAGTCTTTGAAGCTTGGAAGTGGGTTGTCGGCATTTCAGTTTCAGCATGTCTTATTGCTGTTGGATGGATAGTAACTGCAGTTATTTTTCGCAAGAAAGGTAATATTTAAATCATTTTCCCTAATAACACCACAAGCTTAAATTGTACTGCAGTTTATAACCATAGTTTTAATCCACAGGTTCCCAAATCTGGTGCTGCAGAACCCCCTGTTCTGCACAATGTTTTCCCTGCTCTAACACACTCATGTCAGCTCAAGAAGGGCTGTAAATTAGCTGAATAGTTGGACCACACATTGGGAGCAGTGAAAACACTAATACAGTTCTGTGCAAAGATCTTAGGCACCCTAATTTTTTAAATACATTTTTTTTTGTTTTAGATGTTTATTTTATGACTTCTGCATTATTGAGACAGGAAAAACATTTACATTCCCAAACATTGGATTATTAGATTATAATAAACATAAAGCACTAAGTAAGTAAATAAAAATAAAAAAAGATAAATAGGCCTAGTGAAAGAATAAGTAAAGTGATTGTACTGCAGGTGATCATAAAGTCAGTGGAATGAGTCATATGGTCAGTGGAATGTGTGATGTTCCATATGAAATTAATAAATACAGTGCAGAGGAATGTCAAAGTGTCATGTTATTGCAAAGTTAACACAGGGTGGATTAAGAGTGGGAACGAAAGGCCTCCTGTACCACTCTTTATGTGTCCAGTACAGTTTGCTGTCTCTGTGTACCCTGAAGTGCACACTCAAATATTTTTCAGAAGCTGGTTTATATAGAAAAAAAAAAACTTTTAAAAAGTATCCTACAAGCATCTCTAATACTAACCCTTTCTCTCTCTTTTCAGTGCTGCGGAGACAGAGGATGGAACACGGTAATTAGTTTGTAAAACTTTTAGCACTTTTTTCCCCCAAAAAAGTCAGATTATAAGATTTACAAAATTTATTTAAACTAATTAAAATTTAAGGTAAAACTAATAAAAAATATTGCTTAATTCCATGTTTCACAGAGTTAGCAGAGATGAAGACGTTTGAAGGTAAGAGCGATTTTACAAACATTGCAGATTTTTATTAGTGATTGTGCATTGCAGAGCAAAGCAATGCAAAACACCATTGCTATCTGATTTTTATTACATTTTATAATTATATTATTAGAAGCTCTGGCTTTCTAATTTCTGTACGTTTAAGTATTTGTCCATTGAGATAAATTAAATATAATTAAAAGTGGAATGACCCACCTACCTACACCTAGGCAACCACCTGGAATACCACAGCAACCAGCCATCAACACCCTAAAAAACACCTGAGATACCATAGCAACTACTTAGCAACATCCTAGCAACCACCTTGGATGCCCTAGCAACACCCTAGTAACACCCTAGCAACCATCTGGGATTTACTAACAACCACCTAGCAACAACACAGCAACCAAATGGAATTCCAAACCAACCACCTAGCAACACCCTAGCAAGCACCTGGAATACCACAGCAATCACTAGCAACACATTAGCAACAGTATTACTCTGCATAAACTGCACAATCATTCTGCATTTTCTTCAGGAAATGCACTCTTCTAGTTTTAGCCATCAGCTTCTGATGTTGCCATTACAAATACTACAATACCCAGAATCCTTGTCTTCTTCCAGCCACTCAGAAATTCAGGTATGCTTGAAACACGGAAGGTGCTGAGGTGCCAGAGGTTTTCAGGAGGGTCTCTGGAGTCATCAGAATACTGCACTGCCACATTACTACAAGAGTGTAACATATTAAAAGCTGCATAAAAGCTACACTGTTGGAAGCAGGAAAAATGGGCAAGCATAAGGATCTGAGTGACTTTGACAAGGGCCAAATGGTTGTGATGGCTAGACGACTGGGTCAGAGCATCTCCAAAACAGCAGGTCTTGTGGGGTGTTCCCGGTATGCAGTGGTTAGGTACCTATCAAAAGTGGTCCAAGGAAAAAAAAACTGAACTGGTGACAGGGTCATGGGCGCCCAAGTCTCACTGATGCACATGGGGAGCGAAGGCTACCTGTCTGGTCCGATCCCACAGAAGCAATACTGTACCACAAACTGCTGAAAAAGTTAATGCTGGCTATGATAGAAAGGTGTCAGAACACACAGTGCATTGTAGTTTGCTGTGTATGGGGCTGCGTAGCTGCAGACCGGTCAGAGTGTCCATGCTGACCCCTGTCCATTGTCAAAAGTGCTTCCAAATTCCCCTGATCTCAATCCAATCTAGCATCTGTGGGATGTGCTGGACAAACAAGTCCAATCCATGGAGGCCTTACCTCGCAACTTACAGAACTTAAAGGATCTGCTGCTAAGGTCTTGGTACCAGATACCACAGCACACTTTCAGAGGTCATGTGGAGTCCATGCCTTGACGGGTCAGAGCTGTTTTGGCAGCACAAGGGGGACCTACACAATATTAGGCAGGTGGTTTTAATGTTATGGCTGATCAGTATATATAAAACTACAATAGATAGATAGCTATCTATACCCTAAAATGGAACACACCGACTTGCACACACATGATGGTTTCAAAGGGCCAAGCCCACTTGTTGCTCCGCCAATATTGCTTTGCCTGAAAGCCCATCCCTGGGTCACGAGTTTGTGTCTTGTGTGAAAGGTCCTTTACCCTTTGAATGGACATATTTACCACAAATGTTTTTGAGAGCACATTTTTTATAGTCTACTATGTAACACCCATGGTTTGCTTATAGAGCCTTAATAATGCCAAATAGGTTCATATGTCAACAAACTTACAATGTTAATTTTCAATGATACAGGGTCTTAATACACTTCTAGTCATCTGCTCTTTTTATTCCTTGAATAAAAGGAATTTGAATAAAATGAAAAGGAATTAATTTTATATGGCAACATAAACATGATGCAAATGTATTCTATATATACCAAAATACAATATGATAGCATGTACTAACATACTCTCACCAAGCACATTATTAGGAACACTACACTGCATGCACAATTATTAGACAAATGGTATTTCTCAGCTTAATTTTATTGGTGAACAAATAAAATGGTCTCAATTGATCCTAAATGTTTATTTCACATGCAAATGAATGATTAACAAAGAAAAAATGAGATTTGTCTTTCTCAGGGGAAAATATTATCATGCACAGTTACTAGGAAGATTTTAGTGTGCACAATTATTAGGCAACTGAATATCAAATCATTTTTTTCACTTACTTGTTTATTCTTCAGTCTTAAAGTATTATTTAACAAATGACTAATATAAAATAACATACAGCAATGATGAATATGGCCACCCTTCTTTTCAATAACTGCCATGAGCCTTCCAGCCATTGAATCAGTCAGTTTCTTGATCTGTTCATGATAAATTTTAGCTGAGGCAGCCACCACAGCCTCCCAATTGCTCTTCAAAGAGGTGAATTGTCTTCCCTCACTGTAAAGCTCATGCTTGATTGGCCCGAACTTCTCAATAGGATTTAAGTCAGATGAGAAAGGGGGCCAAGTCATGATTCTGTCATCTTTGATGCCTTTGCTGGCTAACCAGGCAGTGGTGTACCTTGAACGTATGTGATGGAGCATTGTCCTGCATTAATATCATGCCCTTCTTGAATGTTGCTGACTTCTTCCTGTACCACTGCTTGATGAAAGTGTCTTCTAGAAACTGGCAATAGGCTTGGGAGTTGATTTTTAGTCCATCTTCAACCTGAAAATCAGCTCATCATTAATGATACTAGCCCACAGCGGTACCCCTCCTCCACACTGCTGGTGCTTCGCTTGAACTGGTACTCTGTGCCCATTAGTGGACCACCCACTTTTCCAGCTAGATTCACTCTTATTTCCTCTGTCCATAAAACCTTTGAGAAATCGGTCTTCAGGCATTTCTTCGCCCAGTCATGATGCTTCATCTTGTGAATCTTATTCAGTGGTGGTTGTGTTTCAGCCTTCCTCACCTTAGCCATGTCTCTGAGCACTTGATACCTTGTACTTCTGGACACTCCTGGAAGGTTGCAGTTCGGAAATATGGTGGCACGGGAGGCTAATGAGTTCCTGGTAACCTCACATCTTCTTAAGTGTTTTGCAGTCAACTTGCACCTTTTCCTCTCCACACGTTTTTGTGAACCTGTTGTGTATTCATAACAAAGTGTTTGATTGTCCAGTGGTCACGCATCAATATTTTTGCAATCTGCAGTGTGCTGCATCACTCTCATAGGTATTTTACAATTTTTGACTTTTCAGTGTCAGTTAAATCTCTTTTTTGGCCCATTTTCCTGAGGTAGAGAAGCTTCCTAATAATTATGCGCACCTTATATAGGGTGTTAATCACTTTAAGCCACATTAAACAATTAAACTTCACCTGAAAATAATTATACCCTGTTAGCATTCAGGTTTATATGGTTAAGAGTTGGATAATATGCATAGAAATAATGATCAGATCATTATACTGACTTATCTAATAGTTGTGCATGCAGTGTATACTAATACTGGGTAGGGCCTCCCTTTGCTTTCAAAACAATTCTTTGTTTCATGGATTCCTCGAGATGTTGGAAACATTCCTTTGAGATTCTGGTCCAAATTTTTCAGTTGCACCACATCCCAAAGCTTTTCTATTGGATTCAGAACCGGTGACTAGGAAGGCTACTGAAGAACATTGAACTCATTGCCATGTTCATGAAACCAGTTTGAGATGACTTTTGCTTTGTGACATGGTGCATTATCATGCTGGAAGTAGCCATTAGAAGATGGGTAAATTGGGACCATGAAGGGATGCCAAGTGTGCAAAGTGTGCCAAGATAAAAAGGGGTAAAATCTTTGATGAACCTTTATTTCTTGTATTATTCCCAGACAATGTCCTCTGGGAATGGTCTTTTATTAAAATGTGTATGAATTATGGCTGTGACCATGCTGTACCCTGGGCTGTCAGGCAGTCTGTAAGTTGCATGGAAACACTCAACAATTTATCCAGTTATGCTTTCTATCTGAACTATTTTTGGGATTATCTGCGGCCTCGTGCCTATGGCTGAATCACAGCCCTGCTGATATTACACTACAATTATACTACAACATGAATGTTGCTTGTGCGATATTGTTTAAGCAGTATCCTACAAGTATCTAAGTACGGTTTCTAAAATGAACTTTTTTCTCTTCTCAGAGCCGCAGACAAAGAGGGTAGAAGACGGTAATTATACCTGAGTTTTTAAAACTTCTTGATTTTTTTTTAAAAACAAAATGAGATTTACAGTATATTTAGAAAGAGGAGAAAATTGTAAGATTTTACTTTGTCAAAGCTTATAATTTCACTCAAAAATCACTGTAAAAGAAAATCTATTGATTTAATTTATTTGTTTGTACTTGTATTTGTACTTTTGGTCTATAAGGTAAATATTATTTAAATATTTGTTATTTTATTGTTATATTTTGTTGACTCTGTATTTTATATTAGGATTTTGGTAAATTTATATTTGGAGAAACTAATTTTGCTTAAAATTTTGCTTAATTTCACAGAGTTAGCAAGAAAGAAACAGTATGCAAGTAAGAATAATTTTTTTTTAATCTTCATTACAGTTAAATCAGAGTCTCTACTTGATTTAGTATATTCTGTTTGTGTGTGTGTGTGTGTGAATGAGTGTGTCAGTGAACATGTGTGTGTGTTTGTGTGTGTGTGAATGAGTGTAGCTGTGTGTAGCCATGTTGCTCTGACGTTACTCCTTGAATGGGGAAGGAACTCGTAGTTGAGAAGACAACCCCAAGTTTCCAAGTAGGAGTTTCAAGTTGAGGGGGCGTTTTCTTTGTTTTTTTCTGGTTGGAGATTGGGAATTACAAGTACCACTAGTTGAACTCAGCACAAGTACTGTAAAAGTGGTTTTTGTTTTGTTTTCTTTTTTTTTCCCTCAAATTTCAGCTGGTTTCTTGCAGACCCGAGAATGATTGCAGACTAAACATGACTACTACATGATGGATATCAATGTCCTGTCACAAGCAACCAGTGCATAACCATATGCAGTATATCGATAATGGCCACACTGATGGACCAGAAAAAAAACCTTTACACCAGACTATGAGGCTTTAATGGTCTAATCTAGATTTAATGCAGGATGGCACGCTCCTGTTAACTGTTCTGTTCTTAGAGTCAGAAGGATCAGGAATGTTTTCAGAATGTGCTTCAGTCAATTTGCTTTGAAGAATCACTGCTATGGGCAATATTTAAATAAATATAGACAGAAAAATAAAAATTGCTGAAATCTCCCAGTTCTTTGGCTTCCTGAACACATGGCCCTGTACTGGAGGAGTTTTTGTGGTACTTGTGTTATGGGACGGTTCAGTGTGGACCCAAGGTTTATATATTGGTGAAATAAAGGTTAAGGGAAGGGTTTGGGTGTAATTGGTGCACCTTGAAAAATTCCCATTTTGATATTTTATTTGATCTGGTTCAGTAAAAAGATTTGTTTGTATGAGTATGCCATTTTAGCGTCTCCTTTGTCATGCCCACACCCTTCACTTTATATATGTGTACACCCTTCACTTTATATATATATACATATATATATATATATATATATATATATATATATATAATACAATGTACACACACTGTACACTCACTGAACACTTTATTAGGAACACTATACTAACACTGGGTAGGGCCTCTCTTTGCTTTCAAAACAGCCTCAATTCTTTCATTTCTTTCATGGATTCCACAATATGTTGGAAACATTCCTTTGAGATTCTGGTCCAGATTTTTCAGGTGCATCACATCCCAAAGCTATTCCACTGGATTCAGTACCAGTGATTGGGAAGGCCACTGAAGAACATTGAACTCATTGTCATGTTCATGAAATCAGTTTGAGATGACTTTTGCTTTGTGACATGGTGCATTATCATGCTGGAAGTAGCCATTAGAAGATGGGTAAATTGGGACCATGAAGGGATGCACATGGTCAGCAACAACATCCAATTAGGCTGTGGCATTCAAGTGATGATTGATTGGTATTTACAAGCCCAACGTGTGCCAAGAAAACATTCCCAAACCATTACACCACTTCCACCAGCTTCAACTGTTGACACAAGGCAGGTTATGTCCATGGATTCATGCTGTTGGCACCAAATTCTGACCCTACTATCTGTGTGCCTCAGCAGAAATAGAGATTCGTAAGACCAGGCTATGTTTTTCTAGCCTTCAACTATCTAGTTTTGGATAGTTATTATCCAATTATCCAATTATCCAGAACCTGACATGGTTTTCTGCTGTTGTATCCCATCTGTCTCAAGATTCAACATGTTGTGCATTCTGAGAAGCTTTTCTGCTCACCACAATTGTACATAGTGGTCCTTTCTGATGAAACATCTCTAGACACTTATGTAAATAATTTACAAAAATGCATGTGATTTGGATAAACTACAACAGAGAATCTGCTTCAGAATCTTCTGAGATAGTTCATGTTTAAAAATCTGGATTCACTGAACTATGGACAGTTTTTTTTTTTGTTGTTGTTGTTGTTGCTGCTGTTGTTTTTTTTTTTTTTTTTTTTTGGCTAAAGTATTTTTGAAGTATGCAGTTTGGTCTCATCCAGGCCATAGTCTGCCCACTGACAACCTCTGCTATAGACTCTATAGATATACACTTTATAGACATGCAGATAAACACACAGACACAATTTACACACTAACACTGGCTCTATACAAACACATACACACTTTACAGTGTTCATTAAAATGTTTCACTAATTCTCTTTCATAGTTTGTTTGAATGATGAATTGGTTTTGTTGTGTGAAAAGTGTCTCTGTGTTTCTCTCAGTGGATGTGACTCTGGACCCTGATACAGCTCATCCCAATCTCAGAGTGTCTGATGATGGAAAACAAGTGATATGTGGAGACATACGGCAGGATCTCCCTGATACACTGCAGTGGTTTGATTATGATCCATTTGTTCTGGGAAAGCAGAGTTTCTCCTCAAGGACATTTTACTATGAGGTGCAGGTCAGTGGGAAAACTGAGTGGACATTAGGAGTCACGAGAAAGAACATTAACAGGAAGGGGAAGATTACACTGAAACCACAGACTGGATTCTGGACTGTGGCTCTGAGGAATGAGAATGAGTACTGGGCTAATGCTGATCCTGATGTCCTCCTCACACTAATAGAGAAGGCAGAGAAGGTGGGGGTGTTTGTGGATTATAAGAAGGGTTTGGTCTCCTTTTATGATGTGAAGTCCAGATCTCATATCTACTCTTTCACTGCTCAGTATTTTACTGAGAAACTCTATCCATTCTTCAGTCCTGGTTTAAATGAAGGAGGTAAAAATTCAGCACCACTGATCATCACTGCTGTTAATGAATAAATATCTGTTTTATATTCTATCTCATTTTATTTTAACAAAAAAAAATCAGCTATATCAATTTAGAAATTAAACAATTTGTATAAAATTGATGAATGATAATGAATTGTGTTTACATAAACAGTAATAATATGATCATTATCTGATTTCATCAGTTAAAAAAAGTTAAAATTAAAGCTGTTGTAAGATTTCTAGAAATTCTATAAAGACACATGGATGTTAGTTTAGTTGTTGGATTATTCAGTGTTTGTGTGCTGTAAATCTGATTTCTCTAATAAACTATGAAAGCATAAACATCACAAACTA
Source organism: Pangasianodon hypophthalmus (assembly GCF_027358585.1). Lineage (NCBI taxonomy): Eukaryota > Metazoa > Chordata > Actinopteri > Siluriformes > Pangasiidae > Pangasianodon > Pangasianodon hypophthalmus. Next base: position 11,642,598 of record NC_069713.1, read on the forward strand.
GAAAAGGGTTTGAAAAGGGCGGTGCTTTGTGTGATTTCTAATCATAAAACACAGTAAAGTGACTCCATTTGGGGGGTTCAGAAAGTGTGAAAATTAAGAGCTGTCCTTCTTCATCAATGGTTTGTGTTTAAGTTATGTTCCAGCAAGCTTCGGCACAATCGTCTGTTCAGCACACTTTCCTTCTTAGCCATCGTCCACAAAGCACTCTAAATGTGGTCAGTTGTGACGTCACTTCCAAATACAAACACGCCCCTTAGTATACTCCCACCCCTAAAACTGATTGACAGGTTTCTGTGCAAGGCATCGGAAATGCAAATGCAAAGGGAATTGTGATTGCATTTGATTTTTTGCAAGCTACATACACAATGCCGTGGAAGTGAAACAGCAAAAAGGGTAATTGCTATTGGTACTTCAATATGACAAGGTCATAACTTGTAAGACTTGGGAAATCCAATTGCAAATGGACTTTGCTTTTCCTTTTGTAATTTGGCAGACATCGTACATTCGTATAAACGAAAATGCAAAGGGTAATACTCGATTTGCATTTTCATTTGAATTATGTCACAATTTATGCATCCACAAATAGAAACGCAATTGCAAATGCAATTTACTATTACTTTTGAAATTATTCCGGAAAATACTTCCAGAAAAAGACAACTAACGTTAAAATAAATTTTCCTATTTATACAGGTTATGGTGAAAATCATCAGTTCTGACTCAACGTTTAATATATGGTTTTGTTTAATAAACAAAAAGAAACACTTTTGTGGGCTCAGAGTAGGCTACCTAGCCAGTGTGCTGGAAGAGATGAAGCAGGGCAGGGACACGAGAAGGTCTTTTGCATTTGGGCTGCTGGAATTTTAAGTAGCATACATGTGACATGCCATATGTTATTATGACATCACACCCAAATGATAATGAAAAAGTGAAAAAAAAAAAACAATGCAATGAGTATGCACCACTACTAAACTGTAGAGCTATAAACAAAGCCACACATCTTGCAGAAAGATATAGTAAGTGGCCTATACAAACAAGAGAACACAATGCACAGTGTCAGCAATTTAACATAAAATAAAAATATCTTCTCTCATATACAAACTCAAAAACTACTCACAATATTCTAAAATACTGCATTTTAAAGGTTGTTTCTTTCTTTCTTTCTTTTTGTCTATCACTTGTTTATCCCACAGACAGCACTATCAGCAAGCAGTCGAATGGCATTGTAGGTAATGTAGAAAACCATTAACCAAAATGAAAATCACCAATATCTCAATGAAAGAACAAAAAGTCAACTCAGAATTTAATAACAAAATCAATCATTTGTTTTATATACAATTACAAAGATTAATTTCCAGGGTGTTCAGGGTGAATATTTCTTTTAAAAAGGAGTGAGAATTTTAAGTTCAGTATTTTAAACCTCAAGTCTTAGCATGCTTTGATGCTATCAAAAAAAAAGAAGGTGTGTTTAGTCTTACATTTTAAAAAACAGGTTACACAGGTAACACAAACGAAAGTGCACCAAACTAATACTGACTTCGTGACAAAAGGGCTTTACTTTAGTGTCTTCTTACTGGGAAGGTGTAAACTTGAGTAAGTATTTTGAGTTTTTGATAGAACTAATGGGTTAAATTGTGCACCTAGTGTAATTCGTTAAATGTTATTTAGATTGTGAAACAGACTGAAGCAATGTTGTACTTTCAGGGATTATGTTATTTTGTGTGACTCTCCTGATTCTCTACAGCTTCATGGAATCTCAGTCAGGTATGTAAACTATTACTCTGTGCATGTATTGTAAGTACATACAGTGAACTAAGCTTCTTTTCACACATCAGGGTTTTTCCCTGAGAGTTCCCTGTTCCTGTTCTTGTAAACAGTGGTGTGTGTCTCACTAACTGAACCCTGGTGTGTGGAGGATCTCTGTTCTCAGCTCAGAGTAACGTGATAGGCTCAACAACAGGGGAAAGTGTTATTATATCAACAGAGGAGATGAAATGTTTGGCAAGCAGTTTTATCAAGTCATAATTTTTAAAAATTATACATTTTTACTAGTAAAAAGTCAAAAAATTATTCTGATTAGTTACAACTTACACATATCGAATATGAATTCTGACTAGAAAAAATACATTTTTACTAGTAAAAAAATAAATGATGACTTGTTACACTTCTATGATTAAAAGCTAAATGTCTTGCTATGTTATGCAGTTTGCACTATTATTATTTCACTATAATGAAAATTATTTTTGACTAGCCACATTTATATTACTAATAAAAATTTCAATTCTAGATATCTGCAATGTAATTCTAAAAAAAAAAAAATACAAATTATTAAACTACTGCAAAATGCATAATAGAGATCCATAAGGTGCTACTAGTAGAAAAATAAAAGATATCCTTTCAGACATCTTTAATTCAAATTCTGACTAGGAATAATTAAATAATGACTTGTTACTCTTTTACTCTTTTAAAGATAAAATAGCTTGCTATATGAGTGAGAATTTCTACTTGTAAAAATTGAATTGCAGATATCTATAATTACAGTTTTACTAGTAAAAATAACATTAGGACAATAAATTATAATAAAGAGATCTAGTATAAAAATTATAACTGGTCATCATAACATTACAGATATCTTTTAAAAAGTCATTGACAGTTCAAATATAATTGAAGAGATCTACATTCTGATCTACATTCTTACTAGTAAGAATAGCATTTAAGAACTCTATCTTTCATATTGTATTTACAACTCATGCATATTAATATGTTTTTTGTTAAGAAAACCAACATGTGGAAAAAGATAAGTGTAAGAAATCTGAGGCAGGATATGTGGCAATGTAAGTGCAGACAGTCTTTATTAAACACTAACAAATAAAACTATAACAAAGGACTGACCAGGGCAAGGCAAGGCAAGAAAACATAAATATAAGCTACTCATGGTCGTACCATAAACACAACAATAACAATAAACACAGTGCTCAGCAACCAGGGAGACAAATGGCAGAACTTATATAAGGGAACTAATTAGGGGGAACACAAAACCGGAAGTGATACAGACAACAGAAGGAGACATTAAAAAATGTGAGTGATGGGGCCTTTTGCCGGTCTGGGGGGAATTGTCCAGGATGAAAGTGACAGTAAGCTGGAAAAGACAACCCTGGGCTCTGAGGCAGGACTGCCATTTTATGCATTGTACCATGTATAGATGCTCTATAAGGTTTAGGGCTCTGGAAAGTTTTATTTCAAAAGTCAGCTGGTATGCTTTGGATTATCCTGCTAAAAAATCCACTTCTGTCACCTGAAAAACTTCTTTGGTGATTTCTGCAAGTTTGCATCCAAAATACTTCTGTACACGTCTGAGTTGATGATGCCATCAATGAACACGAGCACACCAACACTTCTGTGCTTTACTGTGTAGTACCCTTAAGGCAGTTTGGTTTGAATTCTTCTCCTAGCTTTCTCCTCACAAACACTCTATGATCAGATCCAACCAGGTTAAATTAGGATTCATGTGAAAATAAGACAATTCTTCAGAAGCTGCTTGTTCTATGCATGTTCTACTGCAAATTTCACCCTTGCTTTCTTGTTCTTGAGGCTGATGAATGGTTTCTACTGCATTACTTTCCCTCTCTACCCATTCTCATTCATCCTGTTTTAAATAGTTTGTGCTCTAAATGTATCTGGTCATTCTTATTGATGTCTGAAGCAATCCTTGCTGCTGTTTCTTGCCTGTTTTTCCTGATTTTACTCACAGTTATCCTGCCCAGCCTACTGGTGGTCTTTCTTGGTCTGCCTGTATAGTGTCTGTTTTCATTCCCAAGCCCTTCATCTTTGCACTTTTTTTTAAACAAGTTTTGCTGATCTGGGGAATAGAGTTGCCTCCTTTGTGCAAACAGATGGTGCTAGAACCTATGTCAAACCTTACTTCCCTCTTCTTAGTCATTTTTGCAATTACATTTAAAACAGCTGGTCCCAAGGTTATTTATAGTGGATGTATCCATCCAGTGCCTTTAGGTCTGATGACAAAGAGTAGCGGTCAAACTGTAGATTTAATACAGCATACATTTTATTTGTCTTTAAAATGCATTTAAATATTTTTAATTAAATAAATAAATTTGAAAATTAGTTGCTTGATGCATGTTACATTCCAGGCTTTGTATTAGCATTGTTAGCAGTGCAAACTAAGTGTACTAGCTTCTTACACTTACCAGAGACCATATACTATGTACAGTGGACCCCACTGCTGGGCAAACAATTCAAACAATAAAATCAGTAAGTAGATGAACCTAGTGCCACCATTCTGCAAACGTGTTTCAACAAATGTGACGTATGGCATTGCGCAACTGAGCCACAATTCTGAAGAATTTCTATGTGAAAGTAAATCTGTGATTACAAGCCCCTGTCTGAAACAAGCCTCAATCTGTCCTGGAGGCAGCCTCAAGTATTCAGGCCAAGTGTGAAAATGCCCTTAAATGTTGTTAGACCTGTTCACTTTTTCCTCATTGTGTTGTGCTACAGCCTTACTCTAATTTTTTTTCATACATCTACAGAAAAAAATGCCATGATAAAAAAGCATAGCCAGGTTTTATATAGATAAAGCATAGACAAGTTTCACTAATGCTCTTAGTTTTAGACAAGTTTTATATAACACGGAATTAAACTCAAGTGCAACCTATTTCTGTTAATCATCCTTCAGATGTTTCTACAAATTTATTAAAGTATATTTGTGGTAAATTCAGTTATGTATATAAAGTCCCATAGCTGACAGTGCAGGTCAGAGCAAAACATGAGCCAATAAGGTTAATACACCTCTGAGACAGGATTGTATCAAGGCATGGATTGGAGGAAGGGCATAAAATACTTTACAGAGTTAAAAGTCCTGAAGAACATAGTGACCTTCATCATTTTTAAATGAAAGAACTTCACTTCTTCTTCGTGCTGAAGCCCAGCTGAAATGATTAAAACGGAGAGAAGAGCTTTAGTCAGGGAGTTTATCAGGGACTGTCGTGGCAAATACTTCTGCAAATCAGAATAAGAAAAATGAGTTACAAAGACAAGGGGTTCTGGATACCAAAAATCTATAGACTTTATTGAATCAAACAACAAAGCCGAGATGGTCTGCAGAGCATCTGATTTACATTATCGTGGCGCATGCTTTTATACAATTCTAAAACAATGATCTCATCGGATGGAGTTTTCTCTTCTTTCTCTTAATCACACACCTGCCTCTCACCCCATTTATTTCACTATCCCCTTATCTTAGTTTTAGTTTTAACCGTGGCGAGAGTTCAGTCAGTTTATGTTTTCAAAAACAACATTAGCCTTCACCTTAAAAACACCACCTACAAGGTCACACCAGTCCGTTCTCACAGAAACATCCCTATAAAAATGAAGCTCTGAAAGTTAATACATGAGGTGATTTAAGGTCACTTTTCAATACTGTTGCATAGATACTGATTGATATAATACTGATTAATTGATTAAATAATATTGATATAGATAACAGGAAATTCCTCCATAGGACCCAAAAGTCCTAACTTAAACCTATTTTCTGGAGAGACCGAAAAATAACAGTACAGAGACACACCCCATGCAGTGGAGGAAGAGGCAATTAATTGAAAACTGTAACGTCTGCAGTATGACACATTGTCCTTGATAATGTACATAAATGCAACAAGAGACAAGGTGTGTGAACTCACTTCATCGCCAATCACTGTGCATGCATTAGTCAACAAATCTAAATAATAGAACAAAGATGCCTGCTTTACTGATATACAAAAAATAAACAGGATTCGGGATGTGAAAATATGGAGAAGATTCTCTGTCAGATAGAAAAGGCAATCACACTTGAGGGAAATGTGGTACTGTTTTTCATTAGTCGCTCAAGGCCACACTGACATTGCATTGCTCTTACATCACTTGATCTCTTCAGCAGGATTGCTTTTTAAGAATTAAAATGCTGAATGAGTGTCAGAGGTGAATATTATCCACCACTAAAAGCAATCCACACTGCATTGTGTTTAACTGTGCAATTCTGTTTTATGTGAAATACAGTACAACCTGTGGTATTGCTTTTCATTAGTCACATACTGTACAGGACATATTGCACAAAGAAAAGCAAAACCAAAAAGCAATGCATCTTACAATGCTTTATCTCTTCAGTGAAAAAGAGTGAGCAGGGGATTTCCTTTTTAAGAATTATACACTGATTTATGTCATAAGTTAATGTAATTTCCCTGTGAATTCATATCACTTACTGCTGTGTGCAGTACTAGTGTCCCCTTGTATTACAATCACTATTCAGTCATAGCCTTCAGACACACTCGGGGGTGGCTTCAATCAGAGAAGGGAAAGAAGGACCTGAAAGCGGTGTTTTCCAACAACTGCTGCCACCTGTGGTTACCTGATCCATGTCCACTCCAATTTGCAAATTGGGCAGAAGACACGTAGTGATAATTCTGCCCGATCTGTACCATGTATGCATTAACAGTTTACAACGATCAATCCACCATGCATGTGCAAAAATGTCACATATTATAAACCTTTAGTGCCATGGATATAATGTACAAAACCTAGAAAACAATAAGGCAATAAAACTTGGGAGGTTTGCTCTAAGTTTTGTGTAATTCCCCTTTTTAAATTTGTTTTGTTTTCCCATTGTTTGTATATTAACTATTGTTTGCTTTGAATTGAATGATGGCATTGAATGATGAAGTGGAGAAAAAACAAACAAATGCAAACCCTGCAATAAAATATCACAACATAAAAGGCATAGTGTTAAAAAGTCTATTACTATGAAAAATATTGAGTATGGTGGTCTAAACTTCCTCCATTTTGCTTTCCTGAAAAATACATTTCAGATTAATGGATTAAAACAATTTTCATCTACCCCTTACTTCATATGGAATATTATTTCTAATTTTATTTTCAAAGAAGGTGGTCTCCAGGATTTTACAATATATAATTACAATGTATTAAAATTACCTTTAAAATGAGCTTTTTTTATTCATATTTTAAAAATCAATAAAGTATTCCAGTTACTAATATACTTTTACTATATATAATATATAGTTAATATACTTTTAAATATAATGTACTAATTATTTCCAAATGTCACAAAATATGCTGTAATATCATGAAATGACATACGTATGGTACCGAACAAGAAGCATTGTAAAGAAGTAATTCCAAACTTCCAAGACAAAACAAAACAAAAGTTAGACACAAGACACAAAGGCATAACAACTCTAGGGAAAAGACAGACACTGGTATCCCTATTCTGATTAGTCAAACACAAACAAGCACACCACGCATTTGGTTGTGTTGTGGCTTCCTTTTTAGAAAACCCAAACCCTTTTGCCACAAAGCTGGAAGCATAATTGTATAGGATGTCTATATATACTGTAGCATTACAGTTTCCCTTCACTGGAACTAAGGGGCCTAGTTCAAACATGTTCCAGCATTGCAATTCCCCCTTGCCAATGTTGGAGTGGAAGAACTCGAGTGTCTTGCACAAAGCCCTAACTCAACTCCAAAGAACACCTTTGAGATGTACTGGAACGTTGACTGCACCCCAGGCCTCCTCACCCAGCATCAGTGCCTGACCTCACTAATGCTCTTGTAGCTGAATGAGCACTAATCCCCATAGCCACACTCCAAAATCTAGTGGAAAGCCTTCCCAGAAGAGTGGAGGTCATTATAACAGCAAAGGGGGACTAAATCTGGAATGGGATGTACAACAAGCACATATGTGTGTGATGGTCAGGTGTCCACAAATATCTGGCCATATTACAAGAGTTAGCCATAACATTAAAACCACTGACAGGTGAAGTGAATAATTTTGATTTTCTCATTACAGTAGCACCTGTCAAGGGGTGGGATATGTTAGGCATCAAGTGAACAGTCAGTTCTCGTAGTTGATTTTTTGGAAGCAGGAAAAATGGGCAAGTGTAAGGATCTGAGCAACAATTTGACAAGGGCCAAATTGTGATGGCTAGATGACTGGGTCAGAGCATCTCCTCTGAGGTCTTGTGGGGTGTTCCCGGTAAGCAGTGGTCACTACCTACCAAAAGTGGTGAAGGAAAGAAAGGAAGTCAGTGAACTGTCATGGGCACCCATGACAAAGGCTACCTGTCTGGTCCAATCTCACAGAAGAGCTAATAGAAGTTAATGCTGGCTGTGATAAAAAGGTGACAGAACACACAGTGCATCACAGCTTGCTGCATATGGGGCTGCGTAGCCACAAACCAATTAGAGTGCCCATGCTGACCCCTGTCCACCACTGAAAGCACCTACAATGGGCACTTGAGCATCAGAACTGGACCATGGAGCAATGGAAGAAGGTGGCCTGGTCTGATGAATCACTTTTTCTTTTACATTATGTGGACGTCCGAGCGCATGTGTGTTGCTTACTTGGGGAAGAGATGGCACCAGGATGCACTATGGGAAGAAGGCAAGCCGGCGGAGGCAGTGTGATACTCTGGGCAATGTTCTGCTTGGAAAACTTTGGGTCCTGGCATTCATGTGGATGTTACTGTTACTTTGACACGTACCACCTACCTAAACATTGTTGCAGACCAAGTACACGCCTTCATGGTAACGGTATTCCCTAATGGCAGTGGCCTCTTTCAGCAGGATAATGCGCTCTGCTACACTGTAAAAAGTATTCAGGAATGGTTTGAGGAACATGACAAAGAGTTCAAGGTGTTGACTTGGCTTCCAAATTCAAATGGAATCTTGCATGTTTTTGTCCTTTAAATACATAAATGTTGTGGAAATTTGTTCTGACAGCTCTAATTATTATTGCCTTGATCATTGTAGTTACCATTAGTTAAGGCATCAATCAAATGAAATATAAAATACGAAGTATGACAGTTACTTCCACATTCTAAAATAAGGTGTAGAAGCCAAAGTGCAAAAAAAAACAGTAGGTGCCTTGTTACACACTGAAAATGCATAGTGAGTTACAGCATTTGTGTTTTTCTCCACAATACAGAGCGTTTAAGGGTGTTTGGTCCAGATGCTCCTCTTGCTGCTGTAGCTGGTAAAGATCTGGTTCTGCCCTGTTTTATCAAACCCAGCACCAGCGCTGTGGACATGACAGTGCAATGGTTCAGACTAGATGTAGAAGACTCATTAGTGCATCTCTATGAAGATCATGAAGACAGAAATGAAGATCAGGCTCAGACCTACAGAAGACGAACATCACTGTTCAAAGAGGAGCTACAGAAAGGCAACGCTTCTCTCAAACTCTCAGCTCTCCGAGTCTCTGATGAAGGAGAATATAAATGTCTCGTTGAGGACAAATCCTGGTCTGATGGCATCATTATTTATGTTACTGTTGAGGGTAAGATCCAAAACATACCACTTTCCCACTTCTTTTGTGTGCTTCAATCTGCAAAAATGTGAGGGCATGTAGATGCTAAGAGTGTTTAATTGATCTATTTATTGTCTCCTAATGCACCCAAATCATCACTCCAGCAACTTTTCACACACAGCAGTCTCCAAAGTATATTCAGAATGGTGCAAAAAACACACACACACAAAAAAAACATTCTGTGAGCAAAGGGTCTGCAGGCTGAAACACACTGTTGATGAAAGAGATCAGAGGAGAATGACCAGACTGGTCTGAGCTGACAGGAAGCCTATAGTAACTCAAATAAGCACTCTTTACAACGGTGATGAGCAGAAAAGCATCTCAGAACGCACAACACATCAAACCTTGAGGTGGACAGCCTGCAACAGCAGAAGACCAGGTTCTACTCCTGCCAGCCAAGAACAAGAATCTGAGGCTATCATGAAACCGGACAGGTGAAGACTGGAAAACTTTTTTTTTTTTTTTCAAACTATTTTTTTTTTAATTTTCAACTATGCAGTTTGGGTGAGTCTGTGCCCATGACAGCCTCAAATTCCTGTTTTTAGCTGACAAGAGTGGAACCCAATGTGGTCTTCTGCTGTTGTAGCCCATCCAACTTAAGGTTCAATGTTTTGTGCATGCTGAGATGCTTTTCTGCTCACCACAGTTGTAAATTATACAAAAATGATTATATGTTTTGCTATATCCTTCCTGGCAGCTTGAAGCAATCTGTCAATTTTCCTCTGAACTCTGTTATCAGTAAAACATTTCCATCCACAGAACTGTGACTCACTCAATGTTTTGTTTTTTTTTTCACACTATTCTGTGTAAACTCTAGAGACTGTTGTGTGTGAAATTCCTAGGAGATCAGTAGTTCCTGAAATACTCAAACCAGCCCATCTGGCACCAACAACCATGTCCCAATCAAAGTCACAGAGATCACACTTTTTCCCCATTCTGATGTACGATTTGAACATTAACTGAAGCTCTTGACCTGTATCTGCATGATTTTTTGCATCGCATTGCCGCCACATGATTGGCTGATTTGCAGGTGTACAGTTGTTCTTAATAAAGTGGACGGCTAGTGTATATGCAATTGTATATAATAGGCTATTGTTTATTAATTAGCTCATTATCATTTACATTGTAAGAAAACCTGTTCCTAAAAATACATGATTTTTATGAGAGTATTTTTGTTGCATAATGTGCAAATAAATAACACAAGTTCCACAAAAAGAAAGCAAGATCCACAAATAAACAGAAACTAATTTACAAATATAAAATTAGATTCACAAATAAAATGAAATGCGCAAATATATCTGTAATTCACATATAAATATTTGGTTCACAGATATTTTTTTAAATGCACAACTTCCCTTCCCCTGTAGATTCGGGTGCATTTTTTTAATAGATTGCATTTTGTGCATTTGCTCATCACACTGCATTTGCGGCCTGCATTTTGCTGAATTCGATGAAAGGTTTTTTACAGTATAACAGATTGAACAGAAACTGGTGTAACAGAACCCTCAGGTTAAAAAAAAATACAGTTTAGGACACTCTGACTAGACTATGAACACTGTGCTAGTTCAGGAGAGGCTAGATCACTACAGGGCGTCTAGTCAGAGACAATAAAAGATTCAATAAGTGAAGGTCAGCCACCACACTGGTATCTACTCGAAGTCCCTTTATTACTGGTATAATTGTGTGTGTGTGTGTGTGTGTGTGTTTCTGTAAACAACAAGAAACAGACCAAATGAAATATGAAAAATAATTAAAGATTATAAATCACCATAACAGATAACACATGTAGGTCAAATAATAAATACAATACTAGATCTGACAAACTACTCCTCAACTACCAATTCCGGTTGTGTGCTGAGTCTTCTGAACTACCAGTTCCTTCACAGCAAAAACAGCATACAGAAAACAACTCCATCAGTGGTAATTTCAATACATTAAAAGTGTCTATATGGGTCCACTCCCCATAGCGTTATTTTAACAGCTTAACAGTGTTGACAGTTTAACACTGTAATGGAGTTCATTTCGATTCTGTGGAGAGTTGAAGTTTAACACTACGCAACACTAAATCAACACAATTTTTAACTCTGTAGGATATACTGTATACTCCAGCTACTGTATTAACAATAGGGTGTAAATATAAAAGTATACAATTGACTCTAAAATTATACCACTTTAAAAGAAATCAAGATACATTTATTAAGCAGTTTTCAAAATGTAACAATATGGCACTATGTAAGCTCTGTTATCATTCTCATTAAAGCATTGCTTATCAAAGGGTCTGAAACAAGTCTATGCAGAGAATATAATGTATTATCTCGCTCCGTAATACAGTACGCATTAAAGTGTTCATCAAAGTACAGTCTGTCTACATTGCAGGTTATTAGTTAAGCACATTCTTCATGTATTATGATATTGTAGATTTTCTTGAACACAGGGAGGGTGTGGAATAGCCCACATCATGTAAAGAAATTAACCTTGTAATCAGTACCATAATTTCTGACCCAGTTAGTACCGGAAACACCTTAAAATTCCTCCACCTGTAATGTCTCACTAAGTATTTCCCCACCTTGCCGGTTACAGACTGGGCTTATTCTAGTAGAACCAAATTCAAATCGCTTGAAACAATAGTTCTCATAATGAAATGTCAATTGATGCTGATACTGCTTTAAGTTTTTCACAGACTTTTGAAAATGTGTTGAGCCTCAAACAACATAGACCACATATGAATAAGTGAGACATTTTGTGAATGCATCTTGGATAGTGTATCATCAAGTGGTCCTTGGGAATCAACTTCCTATCATGAAAGAATGATTTTAAAAGATTATGGTGATCAGAGATCAAGTGTTTCAAGTAGCATATCATTCCATCACTTACAGCTGGAGAGAACACTATGTTGACTATCTGTATCAAAAGGAGGAGAAGGTTCCAGTGATTGACATCAGCAAATGTAAGACGGGTGTTGGGCAGAACACACCATGACTGAACAGCATTTAAACCTAGGTGTTTGTTTTTATCATACATTTGTAACTCACTTGGTTTGAGTTTACGTTCTGTGTAACCGTAATTATAGCTCTGTATTCTGCCTGAAAGTGTGTTCATGGAGACATAGCCATTTTTAAAAAGATATTGAAATAAGTACATACTGCACAACACCCTCCAGCAAATCATGCATTATGTCAACAGCATAATTGTCAGTGCTATGGAAATACTGTAATGCATTTAACAAACAAGACTTTTTAACAGCAAATATTGAAGGTGGAGAAGGATTTTCATTTAGTATCTTACAGTGTTCAGTGTCGAGCTCCTTTGAATGCAAAACTAACAGTGGATGATCCTCCCTAAACACTGATTGTAATTCTTCCTTACTGGTCAAACAAAACCTATAGAAGGTTTTGTGTGTTCCACTGAAGGATTCCACAAAACCTAAAAGGCCGTTTAAAGTAAGATTATCTCCTGTTACTTGAATTGCTGAGACAAACAAAAGGTATTCTTTTGTTTCTAAAATGTTCAAATCATCAGTAGGATTATTTGATCAAAACCATATGTCTTCAAATCTTCAGAGTAGAAAAGAGCTGCAAGGTGTACATTCATTAACCCAGAGTTACAGTTAGGTTTTTTTAAAATAAAACAGACACAACCAAGTTTATGGACTCCCTGCTTAGAAGATCTGTAGAGCATGTACTGTATTTGTTGTGAGAAAAGAGGATGGTTTTGGAAATATGAGCCATCACTGATGTCTCTGTAAATCCCATTTTCGCTTCTTCTGTCCTGCAAGAAGTTCTCCCTTACTTCAATGTTTTTGAAAATGGATTTTAGAGTAAAATGGGTACACATATTTGTACATCTGTAATAGGAAACTGGCTGTATATATTTCTATCTTTACATACATCCATTCTCACCCCAAGGATGTGTTCTTCAGGTCCAACTATTTCCCATTTTTCTTTGTAATATTTATGCCTCTTTGCCTATGTGTATCAAGTTGCCTGAAACAGTGCTCAATTTTCTTGTAAAGATCTGAATTCCTAGTTTCAGGAAGAAAGGTCTGGAGTACTGCCTCTCATGCTTGGCTTTGAAGATCATTAACAGCTTCTTCCATTGAAAACCATTGTTTGGACAGTTCTTTCTGAGAGACCTGATGCTTGCAAGTGTGCAGCAATTGAACCACACATAGATGACAGCTGACACATCAAAGTTGTGTAAAGTAACAGAAGGAACAGTGGAACCGGAAGTTGTACATAATGGTTGAACACTTGAAAATTCTATTTCACTTTGGCTTTGTGTGGCAACATCTAGTGTCATTGCTGATCCACAGAGCCATAGCATCTATGGACAATGTTGAGGTGCTTTCTGAAGCCACTGTAGATTAAAAAAAGCTAAAGGATGTCCTTTCTCTCCACATTTTAAAGCAAGTTTTTGCCAGGATATAAACCATGGAAAAATTTTAAATGCTGACAAATAAGTGAGAAACTGTTGTGGTGCACTTTACAAACAAAACAGGTGAGCATAGTCAGTTTCTCCTTTTTAAACAAACTCCACCAACAGAACAAACAGAGCATAAAGAGCACTTCTCTGTTAAGATGGGTAAATTAGTCATAACTTAGAGCGACAAATTTTTTTCTCAAAAAACAGGCTAGGTTGAGTGTAAAGTTTGACTGCTGTTCACCAGCGTATTGGTACCTTACATTTGCTACTTATACTTACATTACTTTGATAAAAATTATAGATAATGTCCATTAACTAGTATCTACGTCAGATGATTAAAAGCTCAAAAAAAAATTTCCTGACAAAGCTAAAAAAAAATATACCTGTGAAATTTGTATGACTACAATTGAGCATTTTCGTAATAATTAATAATGTTGTACTTGCCATTTTGAGTTAGCTGATGCACCATCTTAAATTGCACTTCAGGTAATATCAGCGTACATGCTCACGTACAGTGTCCATCACCAATATGGGCAGGCAAGAAGTGGATCCTCTGTCCAACTGGCCATAAACTGTGCGTGCTCTGGCTCCAAGGTCCCTACTGCACAGACTCTGACTCTAATTTTTTTTTGCAAGATGGCCATTAAGACCAAAAAGGCTTCAAAATCACACAATGGGATTATAAATGGCACCATGTTGTCCACTCATACATACAGTCATTTAGTTCAATCCACAAATATGTGTTTTTTCACTGGGTTCTTCTCTAGCTAATCAGATAGTGAGGCAACTCAGCCAGGATTGGCTTCGGATCCTCCATGACCCTAAACAGAAAAAAAAGCAGTTGCTGAAGGTCAATGAATAAATGAATGAATTAAAATTACTCACTACGTTAAGGTCATGTTAACTTTTCACAACACTCCCATGACTCCCATCACCCAAGATTCACAAGCATGAAAACTTATCTGAGACTTTAGCTTGACACTTCTCCAAGCTGCAGAAGTCCTTACCTGGCACTTGTTAAGTGGTTGAGCATTTATCTGTTGTGTTTGATTGGGGTAACTTAGGCATTAGCATGAAGTCATCTCTCTATCTGATTGGCTAGAGCAGACCCACTGAAAAAACACACCCATTTGGGGATTGAACAGCACAAGTCGACGTGCAAAATGTTTCAGAAATCCATGAATAAATGCAGCCCACAAATACCATGTGATGAGCAAATGCACATGGAGAGATCTACAAATAAATGCAGCTGATTCCACAAATAAACTACAGGGTGAGTGAGGTTGTGAATTATTAAAAATATTTATGAACCAAATATTTATTTGTGAATTACAAAAAAAAATTGTGCATTTCTTTTTATTTATTTGTGGCTCTCAGTTTATGTTTGTGACTCATTTATTGTTTATCTGTGGATCTTGTTTCCTTTTTGTGGGGCTTATGTTATTTATTTGCAAATTATGCAACAAAAATACCTTCATAGTTTTGCATCTGACTGCAGCTATTTTAGCAACTCCTTCACTAGGAGCTTTCTTTGAAATCTCCTGAATTTGAGCACTATTAGAGCAAGTTATTAAGAATCTTAATAGTTTACTCATATATGTAAGAAATGCACCAATGCCTCTGTCTCTCTGAATTTTTGAGCAGTCCTTTCTGATTTACTACACTGAGAAGTTGGATGAGTATGGACCCAGATTGTGGAAGGTGGATCTACAGGACAGGGAAGGCAATTAATTGCGTGGGGCCCTGAGCATTGAGGGATCAACAACTCACTTTAAAACAATAATTTTTTTTATTGATTGCAGCTCAAGGAAGCCACCCAGTGATCTTGATGGAGAAATATGATAGTTCAGGAGGGATTAATCTAGTATGTGAGTCCAGAGGCTGGAAACATGAACCTGAGGTTCTGTGGCTGGACAGAGAAGGAGCCACTCTGCCTGCTGAAGATACACAGATACACAGAGACACGGAGGGCTTCAGTGTGAAACGCCGCATCACTGTTTATGATTATAGCGACTCCAACAGATTTTACTGCAGACTTCAACAAATTCATCACATGATGGAAGCAGAGGTTATCATTAATAGTAAGTGTCTATGATTAAAAACTTTTACACTTACTGTCCACTTTAATAGGAACACCTGTACACCTGTTCATTTATGCAGTTAGCCAATCATGTGAAAGCAGCACAATGCATAAAATCATGCAGATACAGGTCAAGAGCTTCAGTTAATGGGGAAAAATGTGATACTGTGACTAACTGTGGCATAATTGTTGGTGCCAGATGGGCTGGTTTGAGTATTTCAGAAACTGCTGATCTCCTGGGATTTTCACACACAACAGTCTCTGGAGTTTACACAGAGTGGGGTGAAAAAAAAAACATTGAGTGAGCAACAGTTCTGCGGGTGGAAACGTCTTGTTGATAAGAGAGGTCAGAGGAAAATGGCCAGATTTTTTTGAGCTGCCAGGAAGGATATAGTAACTCATATAATCACTCTTTACAACCTTGGAGAGCTGAAAAGCATCTCAGCATGCACAAAACATAGAACCTTGAGGTGGATGGGCTACAACAACAGAAGACCACATCAGGTTCCACTTCTGTCAGCCAAGAACAAGAATCTGAGGCTATTGTCTTTCTGTGTAAACTCTAGAGACTGCTGTGTGTGAAAATCCCAGGAGATCAGCACTTTCTGAAATACTCAAACCAGCCCATCTAGCACCAACAACCATGCCACAATTAAAATCACTGAGATCACACTTTTTCCCATTCTGATGTTTCGCGTGAATATTAACTGAAGCTCTTGACTTGTATCTGAATGATTTTATGTATTGTGCTGCTGCCACATGAATTGCTGATTGGATAACTGCATAAATGAGCAGATTTACAGGTGTTGCTATTAAAGTGGATGGTGAGTGTAGATTTAGACTGTAACATTCTATTGTAATCATTACAGGTGAAGTCATTAATAATGAAAAATAAGCATGATGAACAGACACTATTTTTGCACCAGACCTATTATTCTATCTATTGGCAATACTACCACAGTTAATGATTACCACAGTTAATGATATAACAGTTAATTATTGTACAGTTTCTTAAAATATCTGTAATGTGGTAAATGTGGTTTAATTTTAGGTAAAGTCTTTGATACTTGGAAGTGGGGTGTCACCATTTCAGTTTCAGCATGTCTTATTGCTTTCGGATGGATAGTAACTGCGGTTATCTTACACAAGACAGGTAATATTCAAATAATTTTTCCTAATAACATAACAAGCTTAAATTATAATGCAGTTTATACCATTGCTTTAGTCCACAGGTTAGCTGAGTAACTGGATCAGGTGTGTTAGGAGCAGAGGAAAACTAATATGTGTAGGACAGTTGTTTGTAACATTGAAATGTTACAAATGGCCCAAAAATCATAATGTCCATTGGAGTCTTTGCCCAAAAGGTTTGGAAACCCTGCTATGCTGACTAATAACCCACAGTTTTTAGTTAACACTGTGCAATACTGCTTCATAGTTAATAGGTAACTGTGCAATTACTAAGCAAGGGTGAATAAATAGTGCTACATTAAAAGTTATGTCACTATTATTAACTACTGATAAGTTGCTAGTTTAATATTAAATTACTGATAAGTTGATAGTTTAATATTAAACTAATGATTTTGGTAGTTCACTATTAACACTGTTAAGATAACTCTGCTTAGTCCCTAGTAATCTAATGAACAGGACTGAATCTCCTAAAAGCATCTCAAAGTTAACATCATCTTAACTGTGATACATGCTCTACCATTTAACAATGATCTCTGTGCTGCAATGCTTTCGGTAAACTCAACCCAGGTCAATTTAACACACTGAAACTAAAACAGAGGTCTAACTCTACCGCTACTTAAAATGTGACACCAGATGATGTGCTAGAGCAGGGTTCTCCAACCGTTTTTGCACCATGGTCCTGTTTTAAATTGACAAAATGCTACTTGGCTACCAGCAGTGGACCCTGATGTTGTCTTCTGCTGTTGTATGCTGCTCAGTTCTCTCTCTTTCTCTCTCTCTCTCTCTCTCTCGGCTCTCGTCTCTCCCCTCATTATCCGTGCCACCACTCACTGAAACACAGAACACTCGTTAGTCAAATTCCCCACAGGTGTGTAATCCTTACCACTCACCTTCTCCAGCTCTGCCTCCCATTCACAAACCGGTGCTCAACCAAACCCCCCAGCGGAGTTTATCCAGATCATGTCAGACCAGGCTAAGCAGATCCAGGAGAACCAATGGCAGCTTGGCTGGATCAGGATAATCCTGGACCAGCTCCAACCCAGGCTATAACCTGTGCATCGTCCGAGCCTAGTCAGCTGAACACAGGCAGCAGGGCGACAGCAGGGCTCATACTAGAGGTCGAGGAAGTGGCCTCTCCAGTGCAGCTTACGCTAGAGGTCAAGGGGGTGCCCTTGACGAACCAGCTAATGACTGAGGCCAATAGGACGGCCTTCCAGAGTGGCCTCACCAGCTCAGCCAATGCCAGAGGCTGACAGGGCAGCCACTATAGACGAGTTCATGCCAGAGGCTGATGGGGCAGCCTCACTAGCTCAGCCAATGCCAGAGGCAGACAGGGTGGCCTCTACAGACGAGGTCATGCCAGAGGCCGACGGGGAGGCTTCACCAGCTCAGCCAATACCAGAGGCCGATGGGGCAGCCCCGACAGTTCAGCCAACACCAGAAGCCAACAGGGCAGCCTCACCAGCTCAGCCAATGCCAGAGGCTGACAGGGCGGCTTCTACAGACGAGTTAATGCCAGAGGCCGACCGTGTGGCCTCCTAAGGAATGTTCATGCCAGAGGACGACTGGGCTGCCTCCCAAGAGACACCCAAGCCAGGGGATGATGAAGTGGCCCCTCAAGCCAGGCCCGAGGCCGACATGGCCTCGCACATTGAGTCCACTCTGCCTCGTTACTCTGGACATCAAGTTTTGCCTCAAGCTACTCATCACAGTTGTAAAGAGTGATTATCTGAAGTATTGTATACATCCTCTCAGCTCCACTCTGGCCATTCTCCTCAGACCTCAACATGCAGTTTTCACCCAGATACCTGCCACTCACTGAGAGTGTTTTTGTTTTTCTCGCAGTTCTGTGTAAAATCTAGAAACTTGCGCCTGAAAATCCAAGGAGATCAGCGATATCTGAATTACTCAAATCAGCCCATCTGGGCACAGTCACATTTTCCCCCATCTCAAGTTTGATGTGAACACTAACTGAACTTCTTAACCTGTATCTGCATGATATTATACATTGCGCTGCTGCCACATGATTGGATAATTGCATGAGCAGGTGTATTTACCCCCTCTTGATTTCCTCTTTATTTGCACATTTGTCACACTACATGGTTTTAGATCCTCATACAAAATGTAATATAACATACAACAAGGAGAATATAAGGGAAACACAAAACATCATTTTTAAACGATCATTTCATTTAATGAAGGAAAAAGGTTATGCAATGCCTATATCACCCATGTGAAAAAGTAATTGCCCTCTAAACTTAATAACTGGTTGTGCCAACTTGTTGAGACCTTTTAGCCTACTACACATTGCTGAAAGGTTCAATTTAAGTGATGTTTAGATACAACAACAGGGCTGTCACTGATCAGGCCTGGGTGTGTCTAGTCTAATTAAACCCAGTTATCAATTACATTTGGTTAATTGTTTGATTGAATAACTATATACTCAATCAAAAAATTACTTTTTCACACAAGGCCAGTTCAAGTTGGATAACCTTTTTTTTCAATAAATGAAATGATCTTTTAAAAACTGTTTTTTGTGTTTACCCAAGGTGCCCCTGTCTTATATCATATTTTAATTGAAGATCTGAAACAACTGAGTGTGACAAATCTGCAAAATGGAAGAAATCAAGAAGGTGCAAATACTTTTCATGACACTATATTTAAAATATAATATTACATTATATGACCTCATGCAGCTAAATTTCTACTGTCCATACAAATACCGTATAGTAGAAATATAAAGTTAAGTTATAAAAGTGGTATTGTTTTATTGAACAACCCAACTCTTGAATAGAAAATAATAACAATGTATCAAACAATATCCTACAAGCGTCTAAGTACAGTCTCTAATATTAACCTTTTTTTCTGTTTTTAGAGCCACAGAGACAGAAGGTGGAACATGGTAATTACCCCTGAGTTTGTAAAACTTGTAGGACTTCCTTCCCCCAAAATCTGTTTAGAAATCTGGGTAGGCAAATGAGATTTATATTTAGAAAGAGAAAGAGATTACAGTATTTACTTTTCCCACAGCATATAATTTTACTCACATTAATATTCCACCAGCAAAAGAAATGTATAATATATATTACAGTATACTGTATATACACCACAGGCCAAACAATTAGAAACAATACTAACTTTGTAAAAACAAGCACAATTAAATGTTTTTAATGCAGGACAGACAGCATTATGTTTATTAAAGTAGTTTATTAAGGGATTTGTCTAAATATCTGCAGTAACATTTTGTTTATTTCTTCTTTTTCTTTGTAAAACTGGTCAGGTAAAAGAAAATATTAGCATAAGAATTAGGTATTTTAGACCAAATTCTATTGATGGCAATAAACCTATTTTTGTATTTTACAAATTGATTCATTTGGTTTGTATTTTTAGATCTATAGTTTAAATAATATTTGAAATTATTTTTAAATATTATTTATTAGCTAACTGTATTTTGATAAACTCACATAAAATATTGCTTAATTACATGTTGCACAGAGTTAACAGAAAAGAAGATCTTTGCAGGTAAGAATCATTTTTACCTTTTTATCTTCATTAGAGTTACATAAATCAGGTGACTTTCACTCTGAACAGAAAAACAGTAACTGAAATTTAACAACTGAGTCTTTCCTGTATTTATTATATATTGTAGATAATTGATGATTTATTGTGCAGCCAATAGCGACATACTGTGGGCGAGTCAGTTGGGGTCAAGTTTGTTTGCTATTTTTTGAACTTCCTGTTAGACATGTGGTTACATACGTTTGTGCAGTTCCTCTGTGGGACGAATCGAAGGGGCCAGGTCACACACGGGGCCCAGCAGAACCCCATACTTTCCCATATTATTTTGTTATTTAAATGGCATCTTCGCACAAGTAAGCTATTAAGAAGCACACCATAATGACTGCCCTCAGAGTGCACCAAGTGCGTGTGTGTCCTCTTAAGATGTTTGCAGTTTATTCCAAAACCCATCACTTCACAGTTGTGACTTGTTACATGCATCAGGTAGATGGCAAGAGATGGCGCAGCCAAAATTGTTATACCAAAAGAGGAAAGAAAAACAGATAAAAGAGGAGAGAGCAAGAGGGGGAAGACAGCTAGTCACCCAGTTTTTTTTAAAGGTGATTTGTGTTCCCTATTTTGTGCTATGATTCTGAAGCTAGCCTGCATGAAGCTGTCAGAATAAACCTGAGGTGTATTGTTTGTTATAATTAACATAAAACAAAAATCTATCATTTACTCACCATGATGTTTATCCTTGGAAGTTGGAACATGCAATCGAGCGTAATGGTAATTGCACTATGAGCTTCAAAAAGACGGGAAAGCACCATTAAAAAGACAATAAAACTAGTCCAGTCATCTCTTGTGTATATATATATTCATGCTATCTGAAGCCTTGCAACAGCTGTCTGTGAGGAATCAATTAAAATTAACATTGTAATCATATAAATCCGCTTTAATTATCCCGAATGAGTTCATGAGAAAAATGTTGTAATGATGTCTGATTTGTGAGTGAATCGTTTGTTTGAGTCTGTTTATTTCAATGTATTGGAGAATCCTTTTGATAAAACCAGTCTGAATGATTCATTCATGAATAGAACTGATTTGGTTCTTGAATTCAACTCACTGATTCAGTGAATCAAGATCTAATCAAAGATTTTGCTGTCAGAAAAACACAGTGCTTGGCACTTGGGGAATTGGGAAATACAAGTCAACTGCCTATAAAGACATCCAGGCAGAGTTTCTGTAGTGTCTGTGTGTGAGAGAGAGTACAGTGGTGTTCATTAGTTGTACTGTATATACACCAATCAGCCATAACATTAAAACCACCTGCCTAATATTGTGTAGGTCCCCCTTGAGCTGTTTTGGGGTGGTACTGTATCTGGCACCAAGATGTTAGAAGCAGATCCTGTAAGTCCTGTAAGTTGCGAGGTGAGGCCTCCATGGATCAGACTTGTTTGTCCAGCACATCCCACAGTTGTTGGATCAGATTGAGATCTGCGAAATTTGGACGCCAAGTCAACACCTTGAACTCTTGGTCATGTTCCTCTAACCATTCCTGAACAATTCCTGCAGTGTGGCAGGGTGCATTATCCTGCTGAAAGAGGCCACTGCCAAGATTCAAGATTCAAGATTTTATTTGTCACATACACAGTTACATACAGTATATAACTTGCAGTGAAATGAAAACCTGACCTACTTCCCTTTTGACTGCATTTAAATAACTAAATTAACAACCAGAAATGGATTAAAAAAAATAAGAAATAAGAAGAAATAAGAAATATATATGCAGGAATGTGCAAAATATGGAGTATGTGTAGTAACAATACAAAGTGCAAAGTGCAGTGTGCAGAGTTTCAGTGGAGTGTAGACTGAAGAGTCTTTATGAAGTCTTACGGAATCTGAGTGGTGAACATATCCCTATTGAGGATTCTGATGGCCTGAGGGAAGAAGCTCCTCCTGAGACTCTCAGTTTTAGCCATCAGACAAAGGAAACACTTGCCTGATTGCAGCAGGCTGAACAGACAGTTAGCGGGGTGGGTGGATTCCTTGATGATTTTAGCAGGTCATGTACTGCATGATCTGGTGTAGATGTCATGCAGAGAGGGGAAAGCAGACCTGGAGATGCACTCAGCTAAGCACACCACTCTCTGCAGGGTTTTGCGGTCCTGGGTTGAACAGTTTCTGTACCATGCTAAGATGAACTGAGACAGAAAGTTTCTATAGCCCCAGTGTAGAATGTTTTCAGGATTGCTGGGGAGACCCTGAATTTCCTCAGCAGTCTCAGATGGTAAAACCATTGTCTGGCTTTGTTCACCTGAGCTTGGATGTGATGTGTCCAGGTCAGGTCCTCAGAGATGTGTACTCCAAGGTACCTGAAGCTTCTCACTCTCTCCACAGGGGTCCCACCAATCTCGAGTGGGGTGTAGTTCTGCTTCTGCCTCTTCCTTAAGTCCACAACCAGCTCCTTGGTTTTGCTGACATTCAGAGAGAGACAGTTAGCCAGGCAGCAAGCTACTAGTTTCTCCACCTTATCAAGGTAGACAGCCTCTTCGTTGTTGGAGATAAGGCCCATAACCACTGTCGTCAGCAAACTTGACAACAGAAGTGGAGCTGTGAGAGGACAGACAATCATGTGTGTAGGGAGAGTAGAGCAGAGGGCTCAGGAAACAACCTTGTAGGTCTCCAGTGCTCAGGGTGATGGTGTTGGAGGTAAACTTGCCCACTCTCACTACCTGGGGTCTGCCTGTGAGGAAGTCCAGGGCCCAGTCACAGAGGGGGGCATTATGTCCAAGGTCCCTGAGCTTGGAGGCCATCCTGTGTGGGACTATGGTATTGAAGGCTGAGCTGTAGTCAATAAACAGCAGCCTTATATAGTTCCCCTTGTTGCTGTTGGTGTGGGTGAGAGTGGTGTGGAGGATGTGAGATATGGCATCCTCAGTAGACCTACGGTGTAGGGGTGGTAGGTGAACTGGAGTGGGTCGATAGTGTCAGGAATGGAGGAGCAGATGGAGTTTTTGATAAGCCTCTCAAAAACCTTCATGACAAGTGATGTAAGGACTACAGGACTATCATCATTAAGGCAAAAGGGCTCATTGTTCTTTGGCACAGGGATAACAACAGATTTTTTAAAACAGGTCGGGACCACACACTTAGCTAGGGACTCGTTGAAGATGGAAGTGAAAAAACCAGCAAGATGACCAGCGCAAGATCTCAGTACATGGCCAGAAATGCCATCAGGGCCGGCCGCTTTCCTGATGTTCACATGCTTCAGAAGCCTCCGAACCTCGTCCTCAGAGAGGTTGATCACACGCTCATCGCTAACAGAGCTGCTTCCTTCTGCAGTGATAGTCAGCAGGCTAGTGTTAGTGCAGCTAGCCTCAAAATGTGCAATCCCTGCCACATGCGTCAGGAGTCATTAAGCTGGAAATGAGACTCCACCTGCTCCCTGTACCGGAGTTTAGCAGCTCTCACCTAGTGTCGGAGAGCGTAGCACGCCACTTTGTACTCGCTCATAATACCCAACATGAGCCCTGCGTTGTACACAACCGTGCACATTCACCGCAACTTGGATGGTTTTGTCACCATTTGTGGTTAACCATGAAACAAACCCCTCCACATCTGGATTTACCGGCCTCTGTAGTTCTGTCCATCCACAAAACGGAGAAGTTATCAGATGGTGTTACAGCTGGGTCTGGTACCAAGGGGGTCAGCCATGTTTCAGACAGACAGAGTATGTTACAGTCCCTGAAGTCCCGCTGGAATCTTATCTTGGCTCTGAGATTGTCCATCTTGTTCTCAAGAGACTGGACATTGGCGAGGAGCATACTGGGCAGGGGAGGACTGCGTACTCTCATCCTGTTGTGAACCCCAGCGCATTCCCCTCGGTGTTTCCTTTCTCGTAGTTTCAAGGGAGCTCTTGCGTGGCCACTGGTCCCCTCCATGCCGCGGAGTATCTCAGATGGCCACGTTGGGTCGGTGGATAAAACATCTCGAAATAGGTGAATATAGTGGTTGCTGATGTTCAAAACTGTTCTGGTGTCATGATCAGTGCAGATGCCGTGTGTGAGTAGGGCACTCTGATAGTAGGGCACTCTGACCGGTCTGCGGCTACGCAGCAAGCTGCGATGCACTGTGTGTTCTGACACCTTTCTATCATAGCCAGCATTAATTTTTCAGAAGTTTGTGCTACATTAGTTCTTCTGTTGGATCGGACCAGACAGGCTAGCCCTGACCCTGTTGCCGGTTCACCGGATGTCCTTCCTTGGACCACTTTTGGTCAGTACTAACCACTGCATACTGGGAACACCCCACAAAACCTGCCATTTTGGAGATGCTCTGACCCAGTTGTCTACCGATCACAATTTGGCCCTTGTCAAAGTCACTCAGATCCTTACACTTGCCCATTTTTCCTGCTTCCAACACATCAACTTCGAGAAATAACTGTTCTCTTGACAGGTGCCATTGTAATGAGATAATCAATGTTATTCACTTCACCTGTCAGTGGTTTTAATGTTATGGCTGATTGGTGTATAGTTATTTGTATATAGTTATAAATGCTTAGTTTAATTATTTAATGCTTAGTTAAATAAATTTTAGTTAATTTAATGTTCAAAATTAGTTCCTTATTGTCTCTTATTAAATAGGCAATAATTATTATGCTTAATAATAATAATAATAATAATAATAATAATGTGCATAGAAT
Organism: Pangasianodon hypophthalmus; assembly: GCF_027358585.1. Classification (NCBI taxonomy): domain Eukaryota; kingdom Metazoa; phylum Chordata; class Actinopteri; order Siluriformes; family Pangasiidae; genus Pangasianodon; species Pangasianodon hypophthalmus. Next base: position 11,667,861 of record NC_069713.1, read on the forward strand.
TATAGTTAAATGTAGCAATAAGATAAGATAATTGGGGAGTGCTGGCTAGGGCCCGGAGTAGAAAGTTGTCAGGCCCAAAAATTTTAGGGGGACCCCTGACTGGAGGGCACAAAGTGCAAGTATGATACTCCAGTGTTACGGTAAGCAATGCACAAATAAATGATGCATCACTAAACTGAACAGACAAAATAATCAAATGATGTCAGGCTTCATACTAACAACATTAAACAATACAGTCATGTCACATATGCAAATTGGAGGATTAATTATTTAATTTGTATAATAATATTACTGTCCTCATGCAGATACACAAAATGTGCTAACCACCAGATTTCTACTGTCTAAATAAATGTATAGTAGAAAAGTAGAAATATAAAGTTTCTTTTTAAAGTGAACTTATGATTTTATTCAACACACACTCTTGCATTGAAAAGAATAACAATATATTAAACAGTACTCTAGAAGTGTCCAAGTACAGTCTCTAATATTAACTTTTTTTTTTTTTTGTCTTTTTCAGAGCTGCAGAGACAGAGGATGAAACACGGTAATTACACCTGAGTTTATAAAACTTTGAGGATTTTTTTTTTTTCAAATCTGTGAAGAACTGTTAGTAGAGAAATTAGATATATACGTTGAAAGAGGAACAGACTATAAGATTTGCATGTGATTGACAGGGGAGTATACTACCCCTCTCACCCATTTTTCTCTCTTCCACTCGTGGCCACGAATGGCTGTGGCATCGTCATCATTTAAACTCGCAATCTCCAGACGATAGGGCGAACACTTATCTGTTGCACCAGATTTGCATTTCTCATAGCTTATAATTTTACTCATATTAATATTCCACCAACAAAACAAAGTGAATGAGGTCTTTTAGACAAAAAAAATCTGTTGATTCCATTTATTTTGTTTGTACTTTTGGTCTATTGTGTAAATATTATTTAAATATCAGTTATTTTATTGTTAGGTTTTTGTTTAATCTAGCAGTATTTTGATAAAACTAATAAAAAATATTGCTTAATTACATGTTTCACAGTGTTAGCAGAGAAGAAGAAGTTTGCAGGTAAGAACGATTTTACCTTGTTATCATCATTACAGTTAAATCAGACAACTTTCACTCTGAACAGAAAATCAGCAGCTGGATTTAACAGGAACAGAGTCTCTTCTCTATTTTCTATATTCTGTGTCTGTTTACGTGTGTGTGTGTGTGTGTGTGAGAGAGAGAGAGAGAGAGAGAGAGAGAATATTTGTGAGAATTGTTTATAGTTGACAGCAATGGCCACCTAATAATATTTTATTAGATTTACTTGAGGTTTTGGGTGTGTTACATTCCAGAAAAATCAGTAAATTCAAGAGCGTGGTAATTTAATCCGTGATTTCATCTGCTCTTGCACAGATATATTTTCCTCTTATACAAATTTATTTTGCTCACGCACGGATTTGCCTACCTCGCGCAACTGTGTGCGTGCTCAAAATCACGCTGCGCACGTGCGAATTGGCTCTTGCTATGGAAAGCCGAACAACCCCAAAGCTGGTCCAAACTGAGCTACTCAGAAGAACCACGCAGCAAATACCTGAGTGAGCTACTGACATGCGCACCTCAGTGTGAAGTGGACGGGTTTTAACCACGCTGCGCAAACCACTTTAGACCTCCCAGCTCGAGCCACAAGATCTGTGTGACCCAAAGAGCAGCAAAGCGCAAATTCATTTAATTTCTACCCATAATTCTACTCTTTCAGTGTTCACAAGTTCAGATTGAATAATTCAGTTCTCAGATATTCAGAAATCTGTATTCAGGTTGCTAATTTCAGAGCTCAAATTCAACCAATCAAATTCAGGCTGCAAAATTCAACACGGAAAAAAAATCTCAAGTTTAACATCCGGGTTACTCAGGGCTAGGCAAAGGCAATCGAGCCTGGAACGTGTTGTACCGTTTTGCATCTCCTGTCATTAAATGCTTCCCCCTCTCGGGAGCGAGCGCCTGCATCACTATAGCAACAGAACAGTGAGAAGACAATCATGGATTTGAATCAGATTAATAAAGAAATGTGTCTTATGAGTAAACCTTTGAGTAAATCACTGTTCTTTACTCTTCACTGTGCAGCTTTATGATCTGATTGAATTCAGCTTCACTTGTAAAAATGAAAGATTATAAATGTTAGTAAAACATTGTGTGGAAATAATGTATTATTCTGAAAGAATGATTTGTTCCACCATGTATGTGGAAAAGTGATGAGTATAAAACTCTTTGCCTCTCAGAGGTGAATGTTGTTGTTGTGCTGGACAAAGAAGTCTAAGAGATTTATAATCATGCAGTTAGAAAAGAATTGAAAAATGCAGTTTGTCTCCATCATGGACTTTAGAGTCTCGTGTTCTCTTCCAAAAGCTAAAACTTACCAGATATTTATCACTAGAGACACTCGCTCAACTGATTTTGTCCATCGGATCAAGTTTTTCCTCAAATGTTTTTCTCTCCTGTTCTGTGACTCTTTCTCTGTTTTTCCTGAAGAACAAAAATTACAAACACAAATAAATCACTAAAGTAAAGTTTCAGAAGGAAAACATTTTATATTTCTCATCTTTGACAGACTCCTACCATAAACTGTACAAGTTTTCTCTTTTTACAAGAGATCATTTAAAAATGTTTCATTATTTAATCTTCTACAAATCCTCTTATAAATCCTAATGAATATGATCCACTGGATGATGATTTAATCTTTTTTACCTGCGTACTCATATCACACACTGTGTGTTTCTCTCAGTGGATGTGACTCTGGATCCTGATACAGCTCATCCCAAACTCATCCTGTCTGCTGATGGAAAACAAGTGAAAGACGGAGACATACGACAGGATCTCCCTGATACACCACAGAGGTTTGATTATTATCCCTTTGTTGTGGGAAAGCAGAGTTTCTCCTCAGGGAGATTTTATTATGAGGTGCAGGTCAGAGGGAAAACTAAATGGATATTAGGAGTCATGAGAGAGGACAGTAACAGGAAGGGGAGCATTACACTGACTCCTCAGAATGGATTCTGGACTGTGAGACTGTGGAATGAGAATCAGTACTGGGCTAATGCTGGTCCTGATGTCCCCCTCACACTGAGAGAGAAGGTGGAGAAGGTGGGGGTGTTTGTGGATTATGAGGAGGGTCTGGTCTCCTTTTATGATGTGAAGTCCAGCTCTCATATCTACTCTTTCACTGCTCAGTCTTTCACTGAGAAACTCTATCCATTCTTCAGTCCTTGTTTAAATGAAGGAGGTAAAAATTCAGCACCACTGATCATCTCTCCTGTATTTAACACTGAATGAATTTTCACCTCACACATTTAATCATCTATTAAATGGTGAGAATAAAAAGAAATATTTTACTTTTTTGGTGAATTTTAGAAATACATATTCCCTTTTAAAGTGCTGTACAGTTTATTTTAATACCTGGGGTTTGTTTTTAATTTTAATCCTACAGTCTGTTTTTTACACATTATGATTGTGGAACTTTGTCATTACAAATCAAATATTAATAAAGATCATTTACAGTTCACACTGAGTTTTACTGCAGAATTGAATCTGATCAATAAAAAAGATTAAGTTCAGCTGCTGATGTCTGTTTAGATACAACCGAACAAAACTGTTTCTCCTTCAAACTCCATCAAACACAAATACAATCAAATTCAGCTTTTATTTAGAAATAAAAATGTCAGGGTTATACTGTTCTTTAAAAAAAATAAAATAAAAATAAATAAATAAATAAAAAGTGAAGCCTCTACGTGTGCTAAATTCTGCCATCTGCTGGTACAGTTTTCCATCAGTAAATATTCTTATCTGAACTGAAAACAATTTTTTTAAACGTAGGATGGCAGAGGGAGCCTCATTAATATTCATGAGGAAGCGCTACCTGATTGGTCAGTGACACGTTTCCGCTCTGACGTTTCATGTTGCTGCACGCGACCGTTTTGTGGCTGCTGTGAAAAGTCATGGTGAGGAGATTACACTGACTAGTGCAAGAACCAGGATTAACCACCCGGAAATACACCTTTTATTTTATTTTCTGTTTGAAAAGCCAGCTAGCTCTGCAGTAAAGTGACATTTTCCTTCTGCTTTCCTCAATATTTCAGTCCCGCTGTGGTTTTATGGAGTAGGTTTGCCACACTGAAATGAAAAGGAGAATGTCATTATGTGATAAAGGGGTAAATGCTGAGTGGGACAGTAAGTCCCTGCCACTTTAATCTGTTTTGTAGTGAAGTGATATCGAGCTCAGCAACACATCAGGAAAGAAAACCGTCCTTTCAGACTAAACACACAATGTGACCAGATTTAGTCCATGATTGCAATAAATATTTGTTGTTATAATGTATAAGGACACAATAACGCCAAGAATAAACAGCACAATGATGCAGATATGTGTAATAAATAAATCCAACCTAATTATATAAAGCAAACCTTAAAGAAGTCAAATATAAACACACACAGAGAGAGAGAGAGAGAGAGAGAGAGAGAGAGGGAGAGTCAGTGCCTTCTCAGCAGAGCATGTGAGAGAAGCGGAGCGGTGTGACGGTGTGACGCTCCGCTACGTTTTCCGCTCTATGCACGTGCGCTCCGTTAATATTCCGTTAATATTCCGTTAATAAACCAAATCCCGCTCAGATCCCGCTCCAACATAAAATTTCTCTAGGAGGCCTAATTGTTTGTACTGAAATTCTTGGATAAACAAGAGAACCAATACTTAATTCGTGGCCATAATGTAGGACTAGCATAAAAGAGAACTATTCTAAATTCATGGCCGTGATTTTGTCTGCATGTCATGATCGGGGCTCCGTACAGCAGAATAGAACCTTAGCCTACCTGTTTATCTGTTCATTTATTATGGTATGTAACTAGCTCACCTTTTGCTGCACTACCATGTTTGCGTAGCACATCCTCGTGCTTTCTGGCAGTGTGCTGCTTCAGATTCCAGTATGAATCTTTGCTAACTCTCACAGTCTCCCTGCACTCCCTCTCACTCTCTTCTCCCTGCTCATTCTTAACTTTGATTTTTACTTTACATTTATGTATAAGGCTTGCAACTTCGTTTAAACACTATCTGAACTCCATAACTTACTGCTCTACTGCTGCTGCCTATTTCACAGATTCTCTTAAGGTAACATTACCTCCCCGCTCACCTGCTCTGCTTCTCACTGTTCTGTTGCTATAGTGATGCAGGCGCGCGCTCCCGAGAGGGGGAAGCATTTAATGACAGGAGATGCAAAACGGTACAACGCGCTTCAGGCTCGATTGCCTTTGCCTAGCCCTGAGTAACCCGGATGTTAAACTTGAGATTTTTTTTCCGTGTTGAATTTTGCAGCCTGAATGTGATTGGTTGAATTTGAGCTCTGAAATTGAGCAACCTGAATACAGATTTCTGAATATCTGAAAACTGAATTATTCAGTCTGAATTTGTGAACACTGAAAAAATATACTTAAATATAGATAATTAATTTTTTTTTAAAATCTGGAATCTCCATTGTTGCCAACTTAGCGACATTTTTTTCTCCTAAAAATGCATCTAGCGACAAATCTAGCGACTTTTTGGACAAACCTTTAGCTACTTTCCATAGAAAAGACGGAGGCTGTGCGCTGTGTGAGAGAAAAAAAATCAGAAAGCCATTGTGTCACTTCTAACTTTCTCTCTGAGTGATCATTTTACGTGTAAATGTAACTGAAATCACAGCATAACCGTCGTCTTTCTCTTGTGTGTACACTGATTTTGTCAGATGATGATGCTGCGTCACAGTTCTCAGTGGGCTCAGTTTACCACTCCACAGCATCCACAGAGTCAACAACTGGTTTAGTCCCAAGAATTTTGTCCAGCTCGTTGAACCAGGCCAACTTTAATTTACTCTCTCTGACACTCGCTGGAGGCGGTCGCATTTTTTCCTCTCTCTGCTGTGTCTGTGTGCCTCTCCCGTCTCGTCTCTATTTTTCCTTCTGCTGGTGGAGCTTCTCGAATCCTAAATTATGGAATTGATAAGCTGGTCCCTCAACGCAATTGATACGATCCTTTCACGAAGGAATGCTGGTTCGGGAGAGCCGACATGTCCGGACGGGACTTTTGCTGCTGGATACACGATGGACTCTTGGAACAAGTGGAACATCGTCTGTCTGGCACCTCTGTCCCTAGAAGACGTCGAAGATGTCTACATATTTGGATTTTTGATAGCAGGTGTCCTGATGATTGGCCTGGGGATGTTCCTGATCTATCGACAAATTGGAAAGCAGGCAGCCAATAAAGAATCCCCCAAGCTGTCAGCTGTCATCACACACCATTGTGGAGCCGTTGCTGACCAGGTGAGGGCATTACATCAGAAGGTGACACGGATTGAGGAACTGTACCATCTACAATCCGTGGACATCCCCCGACGCTTGGATACCATCACGAATATGTTTTCGGAACTGTTTAAATCCAACGTGACCCAGTCCGCAATCATGGTCACGCGCCAGGAGGAGATGACTAGGGGTCTCACGGCCCTGCAAGGGGACATAAAGTTGGGGGCCATGCAGAACCAGGTGCCCGAGTAAATTGTACGATCTCCTGAGTTCTTAGATTTGCTTGATTATATTTGTGCATTTTCCTCCCAGGCTAATTTTTCTTTCTCCCAGAGGACCTTCATCGCAGAATATGCTTTGTTTTGATCTGATCTGATCTGCAGCGGACACTCCAAAGACACACAGCTGTGATAACAACAGCTCCCCAAAGCACACCATATCAAATTCGGCTAGTACACACTGTTTTCGTAAATACTCTGCCCTAGTCAAGGACTGCCTCAGTGTCACATTTTCCTCTTTTTTCTAATCTCTTGCCCCCCCCCCCCCCCCAAACTCCTGTACTGTAACCAACAAAAAAGACCCCTCACATAACTGCTCCATTGTATGATGTCGTATGTGTTTGTGACTTTGTTTATTGCTTTGACTGTTCTGTTAATGTTCTTCTATCGCGGGAGAGAGAGGACGTTAGCGCCTCGCATGGCTGCTTTAAGGACCTCTTCTCTCCTTATGGGGGAAGATGTGACCCGTCATTCCATTCATCTCATTGTAGAAATACAATGACAATAAATGCTATCTATCTATCTATCTATCTATCTATCTATCTATCTAATGTAGTGTTGATGGAGTTTTAGCCATTATGCGACACTGTTCCACGAAGCGATTAAAGCCCATCTCCTTGAGACGCTCGCTAAACACCTTGTAAACCTCAGTGTTTAGAAAGTTGTTCAGAAAATATGTGCGTCAGACCAAATTTCAGTGAGGCATTTCACCTCGTCTTTGGTCCAAGTTAAACCACAATCCATGGTGCGAGCCATTAGCAAAACAAACCCGGGTTTTACGTGACACAGTTCCCATCATGCATTGCTATACAGGTTGGTACTTTGGTTCGTTGGGTCAGATTGCTTTCTCACCACAAGCGAACCGCTCCAGGGTTCGTTTACAGTCGGGCCGAGACCACCTCAGACGAGTCTCAGACGATTGTTTTGGTGCAGATCCGAGCGCTATTACTGTGTTCACACATGTCTAAATAAACTGAATTGAGGGAGAAATCGCACCAGGTTCTGAAACAAATGCTCCAAACGAGCCAGGTGTGAAAACGCCCTATAAGAACACAGAATGATACGGAAGCCCTAAGAGGCCATGCGCTATTATTATTTTTTTTTTTTCTTCCTTGTTTTCTCATGATCTCGACACAGCAACATGTTTTATTTATTGTTGTGGAGGCAGCAAAAGCTTAGCGCAATCCCTCAGCATCATGGATGAACAAATTCACTTTTACTTTAATCAGGGACTCACACAAGCTGAAACAGCTGTATGTCTGTCAGTGATGGACAACTTCCACATTAGTGTCTGACACTTGAGAAGGAGGCTGTCAGGTCCACACCCCTCTCTCTTAATGTGGAGATGAAGTCCATCTCTACAGCGGGTAATTATTAAATTTATGATGGCGATGGCGAAGACGCCAACATGCATGCAACACCAGTCCCATTCACAAGGCGCAAAATTTTGTTGCAATAAAATGACATCGTGTGAAAACAGCTTTTTGTTATGTCGAGATCAAGAGAAAATTAAGTCTGTACCAAAAGGTACACAGCCCTTGGGGAGTGTCTCCAAAATGATTGACAGGAGGCCAAACACAAACAAGCACTCCGGACCGTAATGCAATTTTTATCAGCCCCATAAAACACTTGTGCTGAGGCTGTGGCTTAAACCATCATTTTTATCATATTCTACATATTTTAAGTAAGAAATATAAGTTGCACCTTCCAAATTCTGGTCATTGGAATGTGCAGCTACATGAATCACCTCAAAAACACCACCTCATGTCTTAGCATGTTTCATCAGAAAAAAGGTGTGTTTAGTCTCGCAGGTTACACAAACGAAAGCACACCAAGAATGAAATCGTAGACTTTGGGACAAAGAGGTTTTATTTTTAGCGTCTTCTTAAAGAGAAAATATAAACTCTAATAATGAGTAAGTATTCAGAGTTTTTAGAACTGATATGGGTTAAATTGTGCACCTAGTGTAATTTGTTAAATGTTATTTAGCTTGTGAAACAGACTGAAGCAATAATAATAAACTATCTTTCAGGGATTATGTTATTGTGTGTGACTCTCCTGATTCTCTACAGCTTTATGGAATCTCAATCAGGTAAGAAAACATGTACTTATGCGCTCTCTCTCTCTCTCTCTCTCTCTCTGCGCGTGCGCAGTGGAAGAGTGAGTGTGGTGTATAGAGCGGATGAGAGCGGTTGGCGTCTTGCCAACTTTTTTTCCGTGTAACATCTCAGATTAATTACAGTTGTTGTGTGAGCGAGTGTGTAAGCGAGTAGTTTGGGTGTGTGTGAGAGAGAGTAGTGCATTAGGGGAGCATGGCGGCTCCGAGCGCGCGGTTGAGTGAGAGTTTGACTCGCTGGCACGGGGGGTGTGTGTGTGTGTGTGTGTGTGTGTGTGTGTGTGTGCGGGTGGTGTGCGGGGCGAGTGTACAGGAGTGCTGTTTAGCGGTTGGAGATGTGGTGGGAAATGAGAACATTGTCTCTGCCACCCGCATGAACAGTGCAGCTGTAGTTTTCTTGAATGATGTGAATAGGGAAAGCAAGCTAGTTCAGCACGGTATCGTGATTGATAATGAGCTTATAATGGTTTCTCCCTTCAGTTCCCCATCAAAAAGATTATGCTGTCTAATGTCTCTCCTTTTATATCGGGTGAAATAATCTCCAAAGAACTATCTAGATACGGGCGGCTGGTCTCCCCATAAAGAAAATCCCCCTTGGCTGTAAGTCCCCACTGGTTAAACACCTAGTGTCTTTTAGGAGAATGGTTTTCGGCTGAACCAGCCCCGGAGAGGCCCTGCTCAGCTGAACCGCCCCCCTAGAGGCCTTGCTCGGCTGAGCCAAACCAGGAGAGGCCCTGCTCGGCTGAGCCAAACCAGGAGAGGCCCTGCTCGGCTGAACAAGACACAGTGAATTCTGGCGCAGTGCAGTTTTATACCGTGCTGAAGACATTAAAGAATTTTTAAGAATCACCAAATGTCAGAAAAATGTTGCAGTAGAGGAGTATTTCCCAGACCTTAAGCAGTTTGTTCACAATGTCAAACATTTTAGAAGAGAAGGAGCTTTTATTGATGTAGAAATCTTTCGACTGAAGAAACTGATTACCAAAGTAAATTGAGAAGCTTCTGATGATGACCTGTAGAGTGTTTGATGTGTTTTATGTTGGAGTAGTTTTTATCATCTCTTTGTTTTATCTACACTATTTTTTTAATGAATGGGATTCATGTTACGAGTTTGAACATTACTGGGGCAAGAGAATATGAAAAGCGAGTAAAGCTATATGAACTACTGAAGCAGAAGTACTATGTTACAGGAGACTCATAGTGATGTCAGCAACGCTGCTGATTGGGTGAAGGAGTGCGACAGGCTGGCAATTTTAAGTCATAATACATCACTTAGTGGTGGGGTTGCCTTGCTGTTTGCTCACAAGTTTATTCCTAGTTCTTACACAGTAGAAGAGTTTTTATATGGGAGGCTTTTAAAAGTGAAAGCTTTTTATGAGAATGAGACTCTGGTTTTTATCTGTGTGTATACTCCCACTGGTGCAGTGGAGAGAATGTTTTTTTTTTTTTTTTTTTTAAGATAAGCTGAATAATGTAATTGCTAGCTGCAGCAAATTTTAATTTTGGGTGGGCATTTTAATTGGAACCATGCAGAACCTCATGTAGCCTCCTTTAAGCGCCTGTAGGAGATGATGGAGGCCCATGGATTAAGTGACATATGGAGAACTTTAAATAAAAAACATCACATGGGTCCACTCTATAGACAACACCCTCTCCCTAGCAAGATTAGATTGGTTTTATGCTTTTAAACATCAACTGACGTTTTTTACAAAATGTTTTATTGTCCCAGTAAGCATCTCTGATCACAGTATGGTACAGTGTATTATCAGTAAAAAAATAAATAAATAAATAAATAAAACCTAGGAGTGCTTACCGGCACTTTAACGCTGCACTTTTAGAAGATACTAATTTTAGAGAATCTTTTATTTATTTTTGGAATGCTTTTAAATCAGAGAAGGTGGCAGAACAGTGGTGGGATGTGGCTAAAATACAAATTAAAATATTTTGTCAACAGTACACTCTTAATGTCACAAGAGACATTGCCAGATCTCTGCAAGCTCTGGAGATTGGATTAGCAGAAGTCTGGTCTTTGGAGACCACAGGAGATCAAGGGCAATTGAAGCCCTCAAAAGTAAAAAAGCCATGATGAATGACCTGTTACGCATTACGGGCTGGTCCGCTCACGCTTTAAAAGCGTGACTGAGACGGATGCTCCTTCTAAGTTCTTCTTTGGTTTAGAGCAAAGAAATGGACAGAAAAGATTCATACATGCTGGGCGAACAGAATCAGGGGATCTCTTATCAGAGCTCACTGAAATTCGCAAGCAGACAGCCAGCTTCTACTCGAAGCTGTACAACAAGGAGCAGTCAGGGGCACAGATGGTGGAGGAGAGCTTTCTGAAGAACCTTCCAAGACTCTCAGAGCAAGCTGCCAGAGATACAGACAGGGAGCTGACACTGGGAGAGCTCTACGAGGCTCTCCAGGGTATGGAGAATGGATGGGCGCCAGGCATAGATGGTCTCCCTGTAGAGTTCTACAAAACCTTCTGGGCAGTAATAGGGCAGGATGTGTTAGAAGTCTTACAGGACAGTGTGAGGAGGGGTAAGCTCCCGTTGAGCTGCAGGAGGGCCGTCCTGACCCTACTGCCAAAAAAGGGAGACCTGACATACCTGAAGAACTGGCGCCCGGAATCACTGCTGTGCACTGACTGCAAGTTGCTCTCTCAAGACTGAAGAAGGTAATGGAGCAGATTATTCATAGGCTATTAGGCTTAAGCACTGGTCTTATTTTTCCAGATCAGGAAAAGGCTTTTGACCAGGTTGAATACAAATACTTGTGGAAGGTGCTGGAAACATTTGGGTTCAAACCAGGTTTTATAGCCATGATCAAGACTTTGTACAGTGAAATTGACAGTGTACTGAAGGTTAATGGTGGTTTAGGTGCCCCTTTTAGAGTGTACAGAGGCATCAGACAAGGCTGTTCTCTGTCAGGCATGGTGTATACTCTAGCAATCGAATCTCTTTTATGTAAACTTAGAAACCAACTCTCTGGTTTTAATATACGTCACTCCAATGCTCCTCTCTGTCTTTCAGCATATGCAGATGATCTGGTCATAATGGTAGGAGCACAGACAGATGTAAATATTTTAATTGATATTTTAAAAGACTTTGAGATTTTATCTTCTGCTAAGGTCAACTGGGGCAAAAGTGAAGCTGTTTTAGTTGGGGAGTGGGGTAGTGGACAGCCTACACTACCAGAAGGCTTGGTGTGGAAAAAGGGAGGTTTTAAATACTTATGAGTTTATCTGGGCAGCACTGAGTTCTTAAATAAAACTGGAAGGGCGTTGTTGAACATGTAAAGGGCAGACTGAGCAGGTGGAAGTGGCAAGTCCCAAAGATGTCCTACAGGGGGCAAACGCTGATCATCAACAACTTAGTGGCATCATCGCTGTGGCACAAGCTGACGTGTGGATCCGCCACCAAATCTGCTAGCAAACATCCAGGCCCTGCTAGTGGACTTCTTCTGGGATGGTCTACACTGGGTTCCTCAGAGTGTTCTCCATCTGCCCAAGGAGGATCTCCATCTGCCCAGGGTTCTGATCTCCTCAGGGATAGTGACACTCAGGCAGCTGGTGACCATTACAGGGGCAGACCTATCACAGGCAGAGGAAATGGCAGCTCATATGGGACTGCGATCCCAGCGTGTGGTCAACAAGCTCTTACATCGCATCAGAGGAGCGTGTTCAGCTGATGGACTGTAAAACCAGCGAGACCAGTCCTGCAGAGGAGGAACCTTTTCCACAGCTGAGCATCGCTCCGGACCTGGACGGATGTGCAGGTCCCCTCCTGGAGTGCAGGGGGGAGGGGGAAATGAACATCGAAACAGTGTCGGGTAAACTGCAGTACAGGGCTTGTGTGAAAGTTTTAAACAAGAAAAAAACTGAATGGGAGGGTGGACACCCCATGGCGAAGTGTACTTGGTTTTAATGATGATATTAAACCAGAGTGGGGGGCACTTTACAAACCACCATTAACCAAAAAAGTTGCTGACCTCCAGTGGAGGATTTTACATGGTATTGTTTCTGTAAATTCTTTTGTCTTCATTTTAAACCCTGAGATCACACAGTCACACAGAATGTCCATTTTGTGAGGGAAACCATTTTTCATGCTTTTATACATTGCTCCAGGTTGCAGTCATGCTTTGTGTTTTTACAAAGCATCTTAAGGTCATTTTAGGTGGCTTTTACGTTTCAGATTTTTATTCTTGGTTTTAAATTTGTCAGCTGATTAATTTTATCTTTGGTCAGGCCAAAATGGTGATATGCCTGAGCAGGAAAAACAAAATGGTACAAAACATAGACTGTGATATGATAAGAATTCTCTCCAGTCTAATTAAATCAAGAATTTTGATTGATTTTAATTTTTAAAAGAGTATGGGGGATTTGGAAAGCAAGGTGGTGTTGTGAGGAGGCTCTGTAGTGGAGGAAGAACTTTGTTTTGCATGAGCATTAGACTGATAAAAACATCACAACTACATACTCAAACTGTTCACCTGTTTAGCCTAATTTATTTAAATGCCTTTTTAAAAATATTGCTTGATTGATTGATTGAGTCACCCTGATCTTATTGTGTAAAAAGTGACTTGTGCAAAATAAAGGATTGTAAAAAACTATATGATTACATAAAGTTCATTAATGGAATGAGATTTTCACTTCTATGCTCTGTGGCAGTTTTAAAAGTTTTTCCTGATGCCAGAGCACTCACTGTTACAGTAGTCTGTAGACTGAAATATCACCCATGTGCTGTTTAGATTATGCACATACTCTGCAAAACACAGCATGAATATAGCATGAATATTTTAATTTGTAGTGTTTATACATAGAAATCACTACCATGCCAAAAAATATCCTAATTTAATTTTAAATATCTGCTCTGTACTCTGTCAGTGTCTGGCGTACAGCAGTCAGGTGTAACATGGGCTTAGTAAAAAGATGCTTAGGTGTAAAAAGGGCGTGGCTCACAAACAAACGAAAACGAAAGTAGGAAACACCTGAAAATGTGAGCTGCGCGAAGAGGGGCCTTTATTTTCCACCTATTCTTATTGAGAAAATAAAAACTTTTAAAATGAGTAAGTATGTGAGTTTTTGATAGAAGCGATATAAGATCAATTGTGCACCAAGTGTAATTAGTATAATGTTATTTATCTTGTGATACAGACTGAAGCAATAATAATAAACTGTCTTTCAGGGATGATTTTGTGTCTGACTCTCCTGATTCTCTACAGCTTTATGGAATCTCAATCAGGTAAGAAAACACCTTCTCTCTCTGTGTGTGTGTGTGTGTGTGTGTGTGTGAGAGAGAGAGAGAGAGAGAGAGAGAGAGAGAGAATTTTAAGGCCGTGATGTTTTTCATTGCGGTTAAGCAGCTGCTCTTCCTGCTCTTCCTGAAAGCAATGTTAATCTATCCGCACGTGAATTTATGGGCGCGGCTTTTAGACACTTGGCGGTAATAGCGCCGAAAGCGGAAAGTGAGCGTCCCCAAGCTCCTACACAACCAAAGCAACTTACCTTTCTACAGAATGCTACTTTTAAATAAATAAGTAACAAAACGAACACACAACAGTTCACAGTATTTATGAGTATACAGACTAAACGTTTATATTTAGGCTTTTACATTTGAAAAAAGGCAAAAATCGATCAAGTTTAAAGAGACGCTATAAAGCATTAAGCCAAATAAAAATAAATAAACTAAAATACCTTTTAAAAACTGTATTATTATTATTATTATTATAAATCAAACCATAAATATATTTTAAAATGTATAGATAGTTCATTTCACAGAGGAAAGCACTCAAGAGGGTAATAAATTTAAATTTAAACTAAAATACAGTTAAAAAACATGCCTGCTATTAAAGGCTTTCAGCACCAAAATGGGTGCTTCTGAGCTATTGTTTTCTAGATGTTAACAAGTAATCATAGTAATAAGTACAACATAAAGTCATTTATAAGTTGCAATACCTTGTATGTGGTTTACAGACTTGAATGTCCATGTGGTTGTTTTTATATAGGAGAACAAAGCGCAAACTGAAGGCAAGGTTGGCCGAACATAAATATGCTATAAGAATTGGCAACCCCCAATACCCCTTGGCTTTACATTACAAGGAGGCTGATGGCAGTTTCAATACATTAAAAATATCTGTTATAGACCATATAGCAAACTCAATAAGAGGTGGAGACAGATTAAAAAGGCTCTTACAAAGAGAATCTTTTTGGATATATACACTGAAAGAAACAGGAGTCACTGGAGGACTAGTGGTTAGGTCACCGCACTCTCACGGTTGCAGCCTGCGTTTGATTCCCAGCCAGGGAGCCAACTCCAGGCACTGGGGTTACATATAACAGTGCACTCTCAGTGCCAGTCCCAAGCCCGTATAAAATTGGGGAGGGTTGCGTCAGGAAGGGCATCCACTGTAAAAACTTTGCCAAATCAAATACGTGGACCAATGATCCACTGTGGTGACCACTAACCCGGGCAGTTGTGGCCTAATGGTGAGATTCTTGGACTTGTAACCTGAAGGTTGTGGGTTCGAGTCTCAGGTCAAAAAAGGCTGCCTGTGTGTGTGGGCGCGTGTGCACGCACTTGGATGGGTTAAATGCAGAGCCCAGTTTCTGAGTATGGGTCACCATACTTGGCTACACTTCACTTCACTAACAGGAGCAGCCAAAAGAGGAACAACAACATTGAAAGAAACACAATACCCAGGTTTATAAGGCAAACTGGTCATACTGATAACTTGTTAACATCTAGAAAAAAAATAGCTCAGAAGCACCCACTTTGACTTATGAAGGCCTTAATGGCTGAAATGCATAGGCATTTTTTATACTGTATTTTAGCTGTAATTAAGATTGAATAGTCAAGAGATATTAAAGGCTTTTTAAATTTATTAGCTTCTTGACTGCCTCAGATTTCTTCAACAATATTATAAAAAAAAATAAAAATAATAAGTAAATGAAAATATTATGAAAATACATAGAGAGACATATACCACTGAAACTGACACATACCAACAGCAGCAATGACTGGCAAACAGCAGGCACAAGCACTGTTACAGACATAATGGATTGAAAGATTAGTGGGCCAAGAAGGCCTGAGAATAAAAATGTTATATAGACCTTTAAGTCTTGAACCTAGACTTAAAAACAGAAATGGAAGGAGCACTTTAATGTCAAGTGGCAAATGGTTCCACAAGCGTGGAGCATCGACTGCCATGGCTTATCACCTTTTAGTTTGAGACGTGATTGTGGGATATGTAAGAGAACTTTGTTGACAGATCTAAGAGACCTAGGAGCTGAATGAAATGGTTAAGGTCTGTGATGTAAGATGGGGCCTGCCCATTAAGAGCCTTAAAAACAATCAGCATGATCTTAAATTAATTCTAAAATGGACAGGGAGCCAGTGAAGCCCAGAACTGGGGTAATAAACTGCTTTTTACCACTAGTCAACAGTCTTGCAGCTGCATTCTGGACCATCTGCAAGCATGTTAGTAAGGACTGAGGACGACCAGGGCATTCAAATAGTTCAGTAGTGATGTAATAAAGGTGTGGATGAAATTTTCCAGATCACAGAAAGACAGAAATGATTTGAGTTTGAAAATAATTCTTAACTGGTACTAGCTATTTTTAACAACAGAACTGATTTGTTTGTCAAGGCAGAGCATAGAATCAAGGATAACACCCAGGTGTTTTGTATGTGACTTTACATATGGGGTGAGTTGGCCTAACTTGCTGGTGAGACAGCTTCTAGACTTGGAAGGACCAAAAATTACTTTACTTTACTTTAAATTAAATGTACCCTTTATGCCAACCCACTGTTCGAAGCATGTCAAAAGGATGTTATGATCCACAGTATCGAAAGCAGCACTAAGGTCCAATAAAATCAAAACTGCTTTATCACCAGAGTCTACCACAAGAAACCTATCGTTTATCACCTTTTACAAAGCTGTTTCAGTGCTGTGAAGGGCTTTGATACCTGATTGAAAGGGTTCAAATATCTCAGTCGAATTCAGGAAGGGTAGCAATTGTGACAGGACAATTTTCTTCATTATTTTCGAAACAAATGGCAATTTAGAAATGGGACAGTAGTTATTTATAGACACCTCACATCAGGGTTATGTTTTTGAGCAAAGGCTGGACAACTGCATGCTTAAAACATGCAGAGACAGTGCCGGAGACTAAGCAAGAATTAATAATAACTTGAATGCTAGGGCCAATTGTATCGAAAGTATCCTTTATGATGTGGACAACATCATGGAGGGAAGTTGTGGGTTTCATATGCATAACTGTGTTCCTCAATTCAGAAAAACAAGCCTGTTGATATTGGTTAAAGGTGGCTGAGCAGTCAGGCAGAGTGTCGGGGTGGGGGTGCGGGAGGGGGAGGGCAGTTGAAATAGAGTTTGCAGTGGTATTTCTCTAATAACTTTCAGCAAACTGATTTGCAGTGAAAGAGTTAATATAACAGGAGTAGTAACCTACGTAGTAGTAAGGAGTAGTGTGGCGATACACAGAGGACTAGATAAAGTGACACAATGGGCTTATGATCAGAAAAAACATGTATACTCAATATTTATATTATCAATAGAAATTCCTTAAGACATAATAAGGTCAAGAGTGTGTCCAAGTACAAGAGTAGCCTTATTTATATGCTGAAGGAGACCAAAGGAATCCAGGACATGACTAAACCCACTGACCATGGCTTTACCTGGACAACAGACATAAATATTAAAATCACCGAAGATCAACAGACGGAACATGAACAGTTGGTTTCTGTGATTGTCTGATGAACTCCAATGGGTGAATGTTTAGGAAATTCACCCCTCTGCTTCAGGTTGCACAGTCTTGCTGGAGCAGAGCAGTTAGGCACCAGGGTCCGGTCAGGAACGATGGAGAGATGACAGGAGTATCTCTGGTCCCACAATTGCAGAGTCAGATAGAGACGTCTCTGTATTGTGTGTGGAAGACCAGGTCCAAGTCACTCACTTCTCTCTTGATCCTCACCCAGATGCAAACAGAACACCAGTAGGACCGGAAGAAGCTGATGGGGCTGACGGCAGGCCGACAAACACACTGCCACCATCTTGTCCCCCATCAATGACAAGTTTCTAATGGATTAAAAAGTGCATGCTGGCTCAATTATATTGACAGATCCAGTGATTTTGAAGTGCAATTACTTTAAAATTCTACAGTAAAATGAATTCATTTCTGTTGTGAGCATACAGTAGGTCACTCTGAACTGATATAAGTGGGTTTGATCGTCTACCAATGTGAAATTTCCCTTTTATAATGAAACAAAATAGCCCCCTGGTTCAATTATATTGACAGATCCACTGATTTTGAAGAGCAATTACTTTAAGATTCTACAGTAAAATTAATTGATCTTTATTGTGAGCATAGAGTAGGTCACTGTGAACTGATGTGAGTGGCTTTGAGATCTGAAAATATCCATTTCATTTCAGCAGTTAGATGAAGAAAAATATTTAAATTTTGTCAGAGACTTCCTCTATATATTTATCATTAGCTATAAATAAAAACATATTTATGGTTAGATTAATAATAATAATAATAATAATAATAATAATACATCTGAATAAAAGATATTTTAGTTTATGTATTTTTATTTGGCTTAAATATTTATAGCGTCTCTTTAAACTTGATCGATTTTGCCTTTTTTTTTAATGTAAAGGATTAAAAAGCCTGTAAACTTGTAAATACTGTGAATTGTTGTGTGTTCGTTTTGTTACTTATTTATTTAAAAGTATCATTTTGTGCAAAGTTAAGTTGTTTTGGTTGTGTAGCAGATCGCGGATGGTCGCTTTGGTCCGCTTTCGGCGCTATTACCGCTAAGTGTCTAAAAGCCGCGCCACAAAAATTTACCTGCGGCTAGATTAACCGTGGTTTCAGGAAGAGCGGCTGCTTAACCGGTTGTTTGTGCCACGAGGGAGTTTCTGTATGTTTGGTGGAGTGTAAAGGCTGTTAACTGAAAACGGTGGTCTGTGACTCGACTTTAACGAAACCTGGTGTGTGGAAGCCCTGAACGTTTTGAGCCCAGTGCCGAATAAATGTAGCTGTGGTATGTGCAATTGGTAAATTAATGATAATTATTTATTTATCATACTTTTTCTTAAAATAACAAACCGCCGTTATCTTATGTTTTAGTCCATATGCATATGCTGTCTTAAACAATTTTTTTCATGAAAGTAGGCTTTGTATAGAGTTCATCTCTAGGCAGATATATATATATATATAAATATATACATATATATATATATATATATAAACAAGTATATAACAGTTAGGCTATAATGTAAAGGTTTCACTGATAACAAACAAGCCTGCTGGAAGCCTAAATGACACATACCTTTCTACAAAAAATAAATAAACAAACAAAAAATATGTATGTATATGAAATATGTACTTTCCATATGTACCATCTTTTTTAATCATCACTGATATGACTAATAATTCGGTTTATTTCTGTTTTTAAGATGTAATGAAACATTGACATATAGCTATCATGCAACTTTCAAAAATATGGGAGTAAGCCATCTACAGGCCTTTTGTTACACCGCAAATTGCCTCATAGATTAGACAATGTATGGAAATATATATTGTGTGATGAACGCTATATAAAGCGTACTTTCAATTTCTGCTTATTAATTTAAGTTTAGACAATGCTTCCATTTTGCTAGCTGTGTGAAAAATAGATCATTGAACGGCTATGGTGAACAGAGGAGCATTCAGACATACTGCACCTTGTACCAACTGTGTGATGCGCATTCACGTGCAGGGGAGTGTGATTTGTCTGGGGAGTCAGATTTCAGTACAACAACGTTTCAGACTAAAGTCTGAAAAATGATGTAATAGCTGTCTGGGGGTGTAAATTAAGAGTCTAGATGAGCTTCTCCTCTTCCTCCACGTTGCCAAAAAGAAAATTAAAGTCTCAGAATGGCCCTCCCAGAGCCCTGACCTAAACTCTATCGCGCATCTATGGGATGCAGTGGATGATTGTCGATGCTCTAGTGTGGATGACCTGAAAATTTTGTTGGTTGAAAGATGGAGAAAACCCCCACAACTGTTACAGGAACTGGTTGATTCCATGCCCAGATGATGTCAAGAAGTTGATAATGAAGCCACTATTGAGTGTCCAAATAATGTGTCTAATTAGGAACAGTGTATATATATATTATTTTTTATATTTTTAAACATAACAATCGATTTTTTCAAAATGCTTTACTTGAAAAGTGTGGTTGTGTTGTTTTTCTTTAAAATAAATGCCACACGCTTTTACATTTTCTATTAAAGTGAAATTCATATATTTATAAGTGTGGCTTAACTGTCCATATATGTTTTGGGACCTACTGTATATTTTTATATATGAAAGCAAAGCAGTGATTATGAGCCTCTCCCTAAAACAAGAAGCAAAGCAGTTAGACATGTTCACTTTTCCTCATTTTGCTTTGCTGCAGCATTAATGTAAAATTGATTACATTCTTTTTTCTTCAAAAATCTGCAGAAAAAATGTAAAAATTTATTTGTATGCTTTGTTGTAACACTTAAAATTAAGTTCAGGTACATCCAATTTCAACTTGATTGAACTTCAACTTCATAAACATTCACATGTGGCAAGTTCAGTTATTTTTCATGATTTAGAAAGTCACACATCTGTCTGTATAAAGCCCCATAGCTGACGGTAAGCCAATTAGGCAGACTTGATAACCAGTTATTTACAACTGCAGATTGGCTTACAATAAATTTCTCATTCCAGCATGCTGGCTGATGGTGTTAGCATTTTAGCCTGATGTGCTTTTGCCTTTTGCCTGCTTTTGATGTGCTTTTGATGTGCTTTTGATGTGCTCGGCCATTCAGCTGCATGAAAGCCAAATTCTAAAATTATATGCACATGAAATTCCATGTATGAGAATGGTCAAGAGTGCTTTCTCTGGTGTTAGGTATTTATTAATGCATTGCCTTACCTGTCTCTCTAAGTAATAAAGATATATCTACTTGATTAGTTATGTAAAGCTGCCATTCAGATAATTCAAAGCTTTATACAGAATGTGTTTACATACCTGTCCATGAGCCTGTCCAGCTCCATCCCTTTCTCCAGTAGTAAATTACTCCAAATTGGAAAAGAGCTGCCAGTGTTTAATCTGGTTTTTACTGTTTTTTTTATTAGGTTTTTTTGAAGCACAGTGTGGTGTTTTGCTCACAGGACAATTATCTGGCTGTGCTGAGCACTTACTGATTTCAGCCACATTTTTTTCTTTCTAAGCAGACTGAGATGGATGGATTGAAGAGTGTTGAGGAATGTTTGTATTTATATATGACTGACAAGAGGCTCATTTAAACAACAAAAACAAAAAACACTCTGGGTGGATTAATGCACTTATGTTGATGCCATGGCTCAAATCCTCTTTTTTAAATCAAGTTATATACATTTTCCAGGTTATTCGTACTAGTAAAAAAAATATTTATTGCTACCTACATTACTAGGCCTGTAAAATTTCTTTTAAATTGCACTTAAAATTTAATTGCTTTAAAAATTAGTATTATTGATGAGTTAAACTCAGTTTGCCTCTTATGCTGTCTCAGACAGTGCAAACAGCAGCAATAGAGTGGTGGGGGCATTTTAGCTCAGTTGTTAGTATGTTCACCTTACAACTCCAGGGTTCGGGATTCAAATCCCGCTTCCGCCCTGTGCTTGTGGAGTTAGCATGTTCTCCCTGTGCTTTGGGGGTTTCCTCCCCCAGTCCAAAGATGTGTTGTAGGCTGATTGGCATTTCCAAATTGTCTGGTTTATGTCTGGTTTTTTTGTCAATGTTTATCTTGATTGTACATCTTAATGTAAAAATCCATTTGGCCAAATGGTTTAGGAAAGATGTTTTGATGTACATAAATTAAGTGAATAAGTAGTACTTTAAGTATTTTAAGGAAAAAAATCTTTAAATAAATGGTTGTTCTGACAGCTTTATTCTTATTGTCTTGACCACTGCAGCTACCATTAGTTAAGGGAACAAATTAAATTAAATGAAAAAAGGATGTATGGCCTCGCTTCCACATCTGAAAAAGGTGTATAGGTCAAAATACAATTAAATAAGCTCTGTTTTTTTATACTGAGAAAAGAAAAAAAAATTATCTATCTATCTATCTATCTTTCTATCTATCTATCTATCTATCTATTTAGTACTTGTTTCTTTTCTGACAACACAGAGAAATTACAGGTGGTTGGTCCAGATTCTCCTCTTGTTGCTCTAGCTGGTGAAGATCTGGTTCTGCCCTGTTTTATCAAACCCAACACCAGCGCTGTAGACGTGACAGTGGAGTGGATGAGACTTGATGAAGTGGCTTCATTAGTGCATCTCTATAAGGATCATGAAGACAGAAATGAAAATCAGGCTCAGCCCTACAGAGGAAGAACATCACTGTTTAAAGAGGAGCTACAGAAAGGCAACGCTTCACTCAAACTCTCAGCTCTCCAAGTCTCTGATGAAGGAGAATATAAGTGTCTTGTTGAAGACAAATCCTGGTATGATGACATCACTGTTCACGTCACTGTTGAGGGTAAGATCTATTCCTGCACTGAAACATTATATAGTGAATGTTATACTACAACAAACTTTTTTTCTCCAAACATCATTAATGGTTTGTGCGTACATAAACAAATATTAAAATCTGTAGCAACATCTATATTTTCATTGTCTTTATTTATTTGAGAGGGTTTTAGAATGGGAGTTCACTCACTGACTGACTAAATCACAGGTTTCTATCCCTGCTCTTGGAGAACCCCCTGCCTAAACACAGGGCTGGTGTTTTTCCTGCTCTAACACACCTGATTTAACTCAGGAAGAGCTGTTAATTAGCTGATTAGTTGAATCAGGTGTGTCGGGAGAAGGAGAAACACTAAAACATGCAGGACAGAGTACTTCAGGACCAGGGTTGGGAACCTGTGGATTAAATGATCTCCAGTACAGGAGTCACTCAGACATACACTCACTAGGTGGCGGTGTGCATCTACAATGTGGCTCGGCAAATCAATACATTAAAAGAAAGATTAAATATACGATTAATATAAGATTAAACTTATGTTTCAGTGATTTTAAAAATAACATCCACTGCAGTGAACAGCAGATATTCATGCAGAGTATGATTTGGTTAGTTTGTGCTTCACTGTCATGTTTTCATACGCAGATGTGGAACAAAGGCAGTAAATAATCTGCTACAGTTATCTTCATGAATTCTCCTATGGTTGTCTATTTTATCGTCCCTCTATAATATTGGGTTCAGCATTTGTTCGTTTCACTTTGCACACAGAAAACATGCCCATTTTCCACTTCTGTTGTACACATCAGCAGTAATAATAATCAGTTTTATTTTTCACACAGCTGCAATTATACAAAGATTCAGCAGCTGTGGTCTCATGTATGTGAAGCTTTTTCCCCACTTAGTCTGTATTTTTCCAGGCAGTTTGTCACCTAGACTTCTTGTCATTGAAAATAATGTAAACATATTTGCAAAATAAAATATTCTGTAATAATTTATAAGGTAATAGTATTTCTGAACTACGTTTTCATTTTATATAAAAATTTTGAGTTATTTGTAGTCTGAATAATTATTCAGTAATTTTTATATAATGATTTATTTTTGCTTTATCGAATGTGAGATAATATGTTTACAACATATGTATGTTTCAAACTTGGTACTGCAGCATGGTATCAGGGTCTGTGAGGACGGCTATGTGTTAAATTTAATCTAACTTTACTAACATATGTCAAAGGAGCTAAATGTGCACCACAGCATCACACCCAGTTTGAACACTGTTTGTTTATATTCCCTGATGAGTGATGGGGAAATAGATAAATATGTGGATGATGTGAGGGGTGTAGATGCTAAGAGTGTTTCTTTGATCGATCTGTTTATTGCATCCTGATGTGACTAAATCATAACTTTGTCAATGCTGCTTCTTCCCTGTTTCTAAGATGAAGAAATCAGTTCCATAACAAAAATTAGGCAATTTTCAGTTAACTAACTCTATCATTTAGGCTGTTTTAAACTTTTCCTAAAAATGCATGCTCTGTGTCTGACTACAGCTGTTTTATCAACTTCTAACACATTAAGACTTTTCTTGAACTCTCTTTAATTTGAGCACTCTCAGGAATTAAGAATTTCAATAACTTTTGTATTTTTTTTTTTTTTAATAATTGAACCAAAGTATACTTTATCTCTCTCAGAGTTTTTGAGCAGTTCTGACTGATTTCATACCCAGAGGTTTTAATACAGGCCCAGATTGTTGCAGGTGTATCTATAGGTCAGGAAAAGCAGCTAATTGTGCGGGGCTCTGAGCACTCAAAGACTGCTAATTTAAGTCCATGAAAATGTCAAGATGTTTGAGCCTCCTGTAAAAATCCCCAGTGATCAATTTACGTGTCAGGAAGCTCCTTCATTGTGTAAACGGGCCACACCTCATCAGTAGGTGCAAGTTTATTTAAATGAATGTGAGTGTGGTACTGTCTAAATGAGAGTGCTTCTCTCTCAGCAGGTCACAAGTCAAAATTTTTCACAATTAAGAAGAATTGTTAATTGTTAAAAATGTTAATAATTTGACATGTTGTTTAGGAGCCTAACAACCTACAGGCCAGCAGGAAATTAGGGATTAGGGAAATGATTTGTTTGTTTGCCTGAAATTGCAGTCACCCGAGACAAATTCTTCTTAATTACATTATAAGTAGATATATAATGTAAAATTAATTAAACATTGTTACCATTACCAACATACTGATTTGTACCAAAATAGTAATAGATGCTCATGCTCCCAAGTGGGGCAACAGAAAAGTGCTCACCCTCTCATACAGAGATTCAAATCTTGAGTGCCACAACCATCTGTGGCTAGAAGTTAAGAGAGCAAAATTGAGAAATAGTAAAGGATGTTGGTCTGCTCCCTCTGTCCAGCAAAAGAGATTAGTTTGAATACATAGACTGTCTCTGATGCTGCTTTTTTTTCCAGATTGCAGTTGCCCAAAACTAATCTTGCCCAGTCTTGTATTATTTTTTATATTTAGTGTCACACTTCATATTGTAATGTTTGACCATGTCAAGAACAGACTTTAAACTGAAAATGAGCTGAAAATAATAACATCTATTGGGGTTAACGTTTTAACATGATTTCACTATATTTAAAACAATACTTTTTGTTTAATGACTATAGTTCTGGGAAGCCACTCAGTGATCACGATGGAGAGTTATGATAACTCAGGAGGGATTAATCTAGTGTGTGAGTCCAGAGGCTGGAACCCTGAACCTGATGTTCTGTGGCTGGACAGAGAAGGAGCCACTCTGCCTGCTGAAGATACACAGACACATAGAGACACTGAGGGCTTCAGTGTGAAACGCCACATCACTGTTTATGATTATAGCGACTCCAACAAGTTTTACTGCAGAATTCTACAAAAACATCACATGATGGAGACAGAGGTTATCATTAATAGTAAGTGTCTATGATGAAAAACTCTTAGATATAGACTTTAACATTCTGCTGTAATCATTACAGATTTAAAGATGAAACATGAGCATGATGAACACACTTTTTTTGCATTAGAGCATACGCATTATTTTTATTATATCTATTAGTAATTTTGCTACAGTTCTGTCTGTAAGAGTGTGTTTTGCAGTTATCAATAATTCTTGCAAAGTTTCTTAAAAGATTATCTGTAACTCAGTAAACGTGGTTTCACTTTAGGTAAAGTCTTTGGTGTTTGGAATTGGCTTGTCGGCATTTCAGTTTCAGCATGTCTTACTGCTGTCGGTTTGATAGTAACTGCAGTTATCTGTTACAAGAAAGGTAATATTTCAATCATTTTCCTTCCTAACATCTCTAGCTTAAATTATAGTGCAGTTTATACCATAGCTTTACTCCACAGATTCCCAACTCTGGTCCTGGAGAATCTTCTGTCCTATACATTTTAGTGTTTTTCCTGCACTAACACACTCACTTTAATGCAGGAAGGGCTGTAAATGAGCTGATTATCTGGATCAGGTGTGTTAAAGCACAGAAAACATTAATATGTGTAGGACAGGGGGTTCTCCAGGACCAGGGTAAAGAACCTGTGCTTTAGTCAGTAGTACACAGGAGTCCAGTTGGCCGTGTTCTCTGTGAAGAGGATGATTTAATTCAGTCCTGTCTCAAACTCTCATCTCTATCTCTTCATCTATTCACTTCCATTACCACAAGCCCTTTCTGACAAAGTGAAAGGATATTTTATTAATAAAGATTTGGGAGAGTATTGAGTCTCACCCTGCAGATCAGAGTGTTGTAATATGAAGCATTATTATCAATTTTGATATAAAATTGAATAATATTGCACTGGCTGCAGTTTTAAACACAATGTTATGATATAGCCCTTGAGAGCTGTCAGCACAGAATGGTGAAAGGTTGTTAGGAGGAGGGAGAGCAATGTTTTGCACAGTTCAGTTCAGTGATGGCCGTAGGGAAAAACAGTTAGTTCCAGTCCACTAATCTGATTGGACAAGCAGCTTTCCAGGAGAGCTGATATTTAGTTTAACAGCACTGGGATATATTGGTAAATAAATCTCTGGTAAATAGATTATAAATATTTACTTTTAGTGTGTACGCACTAGGTATGCTATTAGGTATTAGGTACTTGGAACAATGTCTAAATTCATATTTTTGATAATAATCTGTCATATTGTACAGTATTACTGTGTGATATTAAATGTGGTAGTGGACTTTGCTGAGCTAACACTAACACTGTCTCAGTAATGTTTATCAAACTGCCCCCCAAGCAAATAATGCCAAATTATACACACATCAGGTTTATACAGATTTGTACGTTCATCAGAAAGTAAAAAAGAAGGATGGTTCTGTAAGAAGAGTAGACATATAAACACATAACTGAAAATACATTAAATTACTTGTTTTCTATATGAGTGATACCTGACCTGTAACATCATGTTCCTCAACATCATGTGCTCATTTAACAAATCTATAACATCAGAAGACACTTACATTTCTTAACTGCAATCTGATTTGTGTTGTCCATTTACCTTATCACTATATTACACTGCTTAATCTATTTATATTTTTATTTATAGAGAATTTACACAAAATACTCAAAACAATTTTATCTGTTTCAGCCTCAGAACTTCAAAAGGAGAAGCAATGTGCAGGTGAGAATGAACTTTTTGTGCTTTAAAATCATACTAATTATTTAACTGGAGGAAATTTAACAGACAATGTCACCCTGATCAAATGTAATCACAAAGGTAACTGGGAGGTTGTTAGACTGTTTGGGCCTCTTTAACTTTCACAATTTAACATGATGAAGGTTCACAATAAGGTGCAATTCGGATAGAGGGCAGAAATTACAGCTCCTTCTCATGTTTATTTAAATTAATGCCACAAAATAATGGGCATCTCAGGTCATGTATCCAGATTTATAAACAGGGAGGAGGCATTTGGAGTGAAATCAGAGTCAGCAGAACCTGAACCTGAATTTGTAATGCTTGAAAAAATAACACGTGTAAGTATGATGTTATTGAAAATTTTCAGCGTGAATCTTTCAAAAATTGGGTAATAAAAAAAATTCATATTAGAAAATTCAAGGTATCAAAAATTATGGGTTAAAACAATTCAAGCAATTCCGAAAGAGGATCAGGTTATAAGATTCATATATTTCCTTTCTTTACATTTCTCTATTTTTAGGGAAAAATTACTTATGGCAATAAACTTGTTCTTGGTATTTTAAATATAGTTTTATTTTATTTGGTTTGTACTTTTGGTCTGTAGTGGACATATTTAAATATTAATTATTTTACTGTTATGCTTATAAGAGTTTAAAAAGAAGAAGAAGTTTGCAGGTAAGAACAATTTTACCTTCATTTAATCTTTTAAACTTCAGTACAGTTAAATCAGAGTCTCTACTGTATTTACTATATCACGTGTGTGTGTGTGTGTGTGTGTGTGTGTGTGTGTACTGTATGTGTGTGCATGAGTGTGTAGGTGTTTGAACATGTGTATATGAGTTTCTGTGCTAGTGTAACTGCATGTGTGTGTGTGTGCACATGTTGGAGCATGTGTGTATGAGTGTGCACATGTTGGAGCATGTGTGTATGAGTGTGACTATGTATGTGTGTGCACGTGTTTGAGTGTGTGGAAAGAGTGTGTGTGTGTGTGTATGAGAGAGAGAGAGAGAGAGAGAGAGAGACTCAGCAACTAAACAGAAATGTTTGTCTTTATATGAGGTGCCGTTCAGGAAATAATTCAGATTTACTATATGTATATAACTTGGTTTATTGAGAAACTAATGGGCTTAGCTGCAGATACACTGATTTTGAACTATCCTTTTTGCTAGAACATATAATGGATTTGGTCCATGCATAATGCCTTTAAACATATTTATTGGATTTTGATTGTACATATTGTTTTTGCTCATTGATTTTTTTTTCCATACTGACTGTGAGAAACATTAGATTTGTGTCTTAAATATTGGTCTTCTGACAAACATCCTGGTTTGCTTACATATGTAGCGGCTTACACATTCATGTATTGGTTATTTGGCCTATGTGCTATTTTCCAAATATTGAATTGTCAGTATACACTTTGAATATTTGGCATATATAAAGAAATAAAAATAAAGTCATAAAAGCTGCAGCAAACACACACACACACACACACATACACAAACACACTGTTTTGAATGAATGATTTTTTTGAATGGTTTTGTTGTGTGAAAAGTGTCTGTGTGTTTCTTTCAGTGGATGTGACTCTGGATCCTGATATAGCTCATCCTGCACTCATCCTGTCTGCTGATGGAAAACAAGTGACACTTGGAGACACACAACAGAATCTCCCTGATACACCACTGAGGTTTCATTTTGCCAGTGTTGTGGGAAAGCAGAGTTTCTCCTCAGGGAGATTTTATTATGAGGTGCAGGTCCGAGGGAAAACTGAGTGGACATTAGGAGTCGTGAGAGAGGACATTAACAGGAAGAGGTGGATTCCACGGAGTCCTCAGAATGGATTCTGGACTGTGGGCCTGAGGAATGAGAATCAGTACTGGGCTTATGATGATGCTGCTGTCTCTCTGACACTGATAGAGAAGGTGGAGAAGGTGGGGGTGTTTGTGGATTATGAGGAGGGTCTAGTCTCCTTTTATGATGTGGAGTCCAGCTCTCATATCTACTCTTTCACTGATCAGTCTTTCACTAAGAAGAAACTCTATCCATACTTCAGTCCTCGGCACAGTGAAAGAGGTGAAAATTCAGCACCACTGATCATCACTGCTGTTACTGAATAAATATCTGTTTTATATTCTATAACAATTAAACTTTTTTTTTTTTCAATTGGCTAAAATAATCACTTTTAAGTTAATTTTATATAAAATAAACATAATAAACTCTGTAAACAGTTTAAACATGTAGACTGTAAAATGAATTGTGGTTACATGAACACTAATAATACCAACATTATCTGATTTCAGCAGTTAAAATCAGATTAAAGCCATTATTAGATTTCTAGAAATTCTATAAAGACACTTTGTCATGGTTATGCCAAAATCGGTGCTGAACTACATTACCCATCAGCCCTAGCGTGTCACATGACCATGTCCCACTGATCACCCACACCTGTTTTGTGTTAATCCTATTAAGCACCCCTACATAAGTTCTGGTTTCTGTTTGTTTCATTGCCAAGCTTTTGTCATTGTTGTGTGTATATGTTGTTGTGTGCTCCACAGCCTTGATCATAGTCTGCCTGTTTTTGCCTTGTAGCCATTGTTAATGTTTATA
This sequence comes from Pangasianodon hypophthalmus, assembly GCF_027358585.1. Lineage (NCBI taxonomy): Eukaryota > Metazoa > Chordata > Actinopteri > Siluriformes > Pangasiidae > Pangasianodon > Pangasianodon hypophthalmus. The sequence goes on from NC_069713.1 coordinate 11,697,350, forward strand.
GTTCTCATTTTCACTGTTTTGGTTGTTTGTGTTGCACCTTCTACAATAAAATCTACACTTGCATCCGCTGCATCTACAAAATCTGTTACGCACATGGATGTTAGTCCAGTTACTGCATTATTCAGTGTTTGCGTGCTGTTAATCTGATTTCTCTTAGAAACTCTGAAAGAATGTAGATGCCTCATGAAGCTGAGAAAGCGCAACTTTCCTGCTCTTTCACTTGAGTTGAATTTCAGTTAACTAACATTTTCTCCACCACTAAGAATCACCCCTTATTATAGGTGAAGCCCTGACATTTTGTGTGTGTGTGTTTTAGGAGGGATTGTATGGCAGGATTGTTTAGGATACTGTTTTGTGTTTGTTTTTTCCTGAACATGATGTCAGTTCTTACTGAATGTTCTTAATATTTGGTAAATGTTCAGTAAGGTTTGTATTGTGATTGGATGTGTAGATGAATTTGAATTATTTTTTGTATTTTTTACATAATCATACATGAAATTGAATTATTAGGCTATTATTATAGTTATTTTTAATATGTGTTATAATCACTCAAAAACAACATCTTGTCAGTTTATAATCATTTCAGTCCAACTGAACAAAGCTTCAGTGATGAAATTTCCAGGATTTTAACTCAATCAAAATATTAACAGTGCATGTATCTGTGTGTTTGCATTACCTGTGATCTGCAGAAACTGATGATGGCTACAACACAGAAAATTTTGATTTTTATCAGGTTAGATCTTCATCTCTCCAGTGACCTGCAATTTTAATCTCAGCTCTCAATATGGAGGATGCACTGACATATAGTAGTAGTTAGCAACTGTGACTAATGTGATATTTACTGTTTTGTTCTATTTATGGATGTCTCATATGAAGAAGGTACATAATTATTTTTAATAAAGGTTCCATGTCCTATTTGAAAATGATGAATATGGTGGACTTCAGCAAAGTGAGTAATTTAATGTCTCGGGATCCACCATGACCCTGACCAGGATAAAGCGCTTAATGAAGATGAATGAATGAAACAACTCTCGTTCTCTGTAAACGCTCTCATTCCTCCCACCAGCTGAGAGAGAAAATTAATCACTGAGTATTGCTGAGGATCAGTACTGCCCCACTGTCAAAAGCGTTTGGCAGAAATGCCATTCGGAAATACATTAATCTTAAATGCAAACAAACAAGCAAGAAAGAAAAACTTACTATTTTGAAAGACAGAATTTTAATGTAAAATATAATTTAAAATGTAAAAGTTGTCTCGCTATCTGATTGGCTAGAGCAGGCCAAGTGAAAAATACACACATTAGTGGATTGAACTGCACAAGTAAGGGGGTGAAATGTTTCAGAAATCCACGAATAAATGCAGGCCGCTCCACAAATGCCATCTGATGTACAAATACAGTTTTTCTCAATCCATATGCCACTTTTCTGCAAACTAAAGTAAATTTCTCGAAACCATCAATACAGTGGTCCAAACACTTTTTTTTTTTTTTTGACTTTTTCAGTGCTGTCACAGAAATTACAAATTACATACACCATTTTCTCTAAACACAACTTGCATACACAAGTTTCCAGACCAAATGTTCATGTTGTCAAAACAGTTACACAGCCACCTAAAGCCATGATACAGAAATCCAAATGTTAACTTTCATTCTGATTCTGTTTACGCAAATCACAAACGTGTCTGTGCCTTTTCTCCAAACATAACATACACAACTTGTTCAGGAAGGTTCAAATTCACTTCAATTTGCAGTCTTTTCGGATTTACATAACATTCACATTTACAATCAAACAGGTGTACACTGGGTTATGAACTCTGAAGCCGGCATATGTTACTGTAAATTATGGAGATGCTTAGAGAAAGTGGAAGAAGACAAGTAAGAGAGGAGTTGGGAGAGGAAGAAGAGTAGAGAAAGTGTGAGGAAGAGATAGAAAGAGATAGAGGACAGGCAGTAGGAAGAGAAGAGAGAGGGGAGAAGAGGAGAAAGAAGAGTATACAGAGGAAGACTGCACAGAAGAAGGATATTAAATGAGATGAGAGCTGCCCCAACTGACTATGTTCTCAATTACAGTCTCTCCCTGAGAGAAGCTGGACAGAGCTCAACAAACCCACTATTGCGTTAATCATTTGCACATTCCGGTGAGAAAACAGATAAGTGCGATGTGCATAATGCATTTCTGTAAAGCTCTGATTATCTCTGATTATCTGTATATTTCTCTGATTATGAAGTAGGATGTACTGATGGTCCAATCCAGTCTGTCATTCAATTGCACCCCCAGCTGCTTGTATGTGCTCACTACCTCCACATCCTCTCCATCAGTGGTGACGGGTGATAGGTGGGGTCTGGACTAACTATGGCCCACCTTGGACCACTCCTGGACAACACAGGAAAATACTGAGATTGGCACACACACAGTGGAATTGGGTGGATGCTCAGCTTCTGTCTCCAGGGATGCGGGAAGGTGTTTTACACTGTGGGAGCTGACATTTCAAGCAGCATATATGTGGTGTGAGCTGTGACGTCACACCTGAAAAATAACAGAGATTGTGTGTTGATTACAATAATTATACCTCAACAGGGTGGAATTCTTAAATCATCAGGTGTTGATTAACTTTCTAAAACAACATGAATCTGAATATTTCAGTAATAATCACTGATATGGTGAAGTTTTCTGTTAGGACATGTTTCTATAACATTTATAGAAGGAGTGTCAGCTCTTTGTAACAGTAACAGTCAGTAAGTTTCCCAACACAGGAGTTAGTTCCTGTTATCACTTACATTATAGCAGCTATATACAGTCCTTCCCTCACCAGTCTCTCTTTTTTCTTTCTGTTTAAGTTATGGAGGCAAAATAGTATAGAGAAATCTGATTCGTGGCACCATTTGACTGTAAGTCACAGTCATGGGAGGAATACTGGAAGAGAAAGATATTGGGTCAATCCCTTTCAGATTACGACAAGATATGAGCATATTTTGTTTTGATTTTTATAGGGGAATAGTGACACTGAAGTCAATGAGCTTGTGGTCAGAAATGCCAGGCTGTGAGTCAGTAATTAAAACATTGTTTAGCCCAGATGAACAGATCAGATCAAGTGTGTGACCACGAGAATGGGTGGGGAAAGCTGACATGTTTAAGGTTAAAGCATTCCAGTACTGACATAAGTTCCTTGGTTTTAACAGAATCAGTGTCCACATGGATGTTGAAGTCACCAAGTAGTATTACAGGTGAAGATGTTGTGCAAGCATGAGTTCACTAAGTTCTGAGAAAAAGTCTGATTCCATTTTGGAGGTGGATAGATTAGTATTATAAGGAGTGGTGTTGAACCAACCACCTTAAATTCCAAATACTCAAAAGATGTTATATCATGGTAGTCATCGCTAACTATTTTGATTTTTTTGCAGTAAACAACAGCAAGCCCACCACCCCTACCATGAACTGTAACCACACCGAATAACCAAATTGAGGTGTAAATAATCATTGGGTTTTCGCCAAGTTTCTGTAAATAGAGGCATATCCAGACTTTTGTCAGTAACTAAATCATTTAGCAGCGAAGCTGGACCAGCAATTTAATAGAGCCAGCTTACTGCTATGGCAATCAGATGTTGTGAGAATATCACAGTACTGCTTGTCTTTAGCTAAATATCTCAGTGAACCAAAGTTTATCGTGCATACAGCATGTCTAAATCCAGGCTATTTGTACAGATCGAGGGGATTGCAGTTGGAGTCGAGTGATGCACAAACAAAAACCGTTTTGGGGAGCAATGAATATACCTCAGGTGGTGTAGAATCTAAGCGTGGATGCGGGTTTAACACTTTGAGTTGTGATGGCAGGTATCTTATGGTCATGGTGGAACTATTGCTGGCAAGTATACAAAGAGCAAGGACAACCAAAAGTCTCGAGAACTGTAGTGGTGAGCTAATCGTGTTCACCATATGATAAAGCCAGACGGAGATGAAAACAATTAAGCGAGACAGTGGAGAAACCACACCAGTCACAGCAGTACCACATTAGCCAAAACCCAGTAAGGTCAACAACAGCTAGCCTTTAAAAACGAAAGTTACCCAACCTGTCAAGGATACAGATGGACAAAGCTGAATGAGCAGATGACAAAACACTCACCAACACCGGGAAGAGTGCTCGTGGTACACTGAAGCAGTGTAGTGTAGCTCCTCTCCAGTATCCAGCAGTGAGCTCCTTTCCAGTATCCAGACATTGAGCAGACAGGAAGAGGGCTCGTGGTACGCTGAAGCGGTGTAGCGTAGCTTCTCTCCAGCGTTAACATTTTAGCCTGACCTGCTTTCTCCAATTCGGCCATTCAGCTGCTTGAAAGCCATGTTATAACATTATGAACAGGCAAAATTCTATGTATGAGAATGGTTAAAAGTGCCATCTATTTAGCCAGATGGTTTAGGAAACATGTTTTGATGGACACAAATTAAGTAAATTAGTAGTACATGGGACCTTACATATATATTTATACCTATATATATATATATATATATATATTTACTTTAAATAAATAAATTTGTTCTGACAGCCTTACTCTTATATTCTTGACAATTGTAGCTATTGGTTGAGGCAACAAACCAAATTAAAAAAGCATGTATATTATGACCTTTCTTCCACATCTGAAAATAATGTGTATAGATCAAAGTACAATTAAATAAGGTCTGTCCTGATACACACTACACATTATATATCTATATATATCTATATCTATCTACATATGTATGTTGTAACTGCCCATAGTGCTGTTACTATAGGTCTACAGTAGGTTGCTCTACTACAGCCCTCTAGGGGCACTAAGCTGCTCTTCTCCTCTAACTTAAATACAGGTGTAATAGTAGAGGGAGAGAATTGTTTGGTTAGGAGGAAGCATGGCCTTCCTTTTATGCTACCTGCAATGCTGAAGAGTCCAGATTGAGAAATGTGTGTGTTTCAGGCTCAATCAGTGTAAGTGTTTAAAGTTTGGTTTGTTCTTGGGTTTTTTTGAGTTGACTTTATATATGATTTGTAATTTGTTTCTCATGTTTGCTTCAGGTTGAATGCATTTTTTAACATGCTACCCCTAGAAGGACTCTTTTATAACATTTTTAACATGTATTCTAGAAGGACTCTTTTATACTAGTAGTTTTACTACTGGTATGCTCATTGTGTGAATATGGGAAGCATTGTGTGAATGCTAAGATTGCTACTTCACACCCTATTGTGGACTCCTTGGGATTATACACTCAAGTCAGGAACGTTTGCCTGGAAGCACGTGGTGGATGGTGGTTGATGGTGGTTCGTTTGGACAACATGTGTATCTTCATCATCATCATCATCTTCGTCATCATCTTCAACAGCATCGTCGTCAATCAACGACAAGTACAATAATCATCCATCAAAAGACATCCGGGTCTCACATTGGACACCGTGCAGGTTTACTTTTCATCCATAATTCACACCTTCTGCTCCAAATGGGTCTGTTTATACAAGTTTTTGGGCCTGCTGATTTCTTTTGTTTGTTTGTTTTTTTACTTGCCCTTATTGTTCATGCCATTTTCTAATTTCCAATAATAATTTTGTAAACCCCATCTGTGTGGTTATTATTGAAGGTACCTATAGTGGTTGGTGGTCCCCTCCCTCAAAATATTTTGTAGCGGCCCCTTCTTTGAAAGAGAGGGGGAACGGTTGCAATGTATTGATATACAGTATTTTGGGGATTTTTTTTTTTTTTTTTTTTTTTCTTTTCTGAAAAAAAAAAAAATACAATAAAACAGGAATTAAAGCTGATTGGTCCAGAAGCTCCTCTTGTTGCTGTAGCTGGTGAAGATCAGGGGCCCATTTCAGTAAGGAAGTTCAACCAACTCTGAGTTTAAACTTGAACTCTGAGTTGACTTACTCTGAGAAACTGAGTTTTCAGTTACAGAACAGCTGAAATGAGTTAGTTCAGTCAACTCTAAGTAGGTTGACTCTGAGTTAAGCGCATGCACCACGACTATAAAAAGCCATGATCAATAGAGTGCAGATATTATGAGTCACCATGGCAACAGCACCCTGAAAAAGTAACTTGTGATGCAATTACATTAAATACAGAATTTTTTTACGAATTAAAAGTACAGTTTTGTGTCTATCCTTGTATTGTGGTTGAGGTTGATATGGGATTTATAAAGCAATTAGTAATAAATAATCCAGTACTTTTTAGGGAGAGTAATTATCACATTAATCTACTTTTTTTTAGAGTAACTTACCCAACACTGCTGTAATATCATAAGTGAAACTAGAAGAACAGTACATTATTGAACCTAATTTTTCATGTAGGTGCAATCCTGTAGGCATAAAAAGAACATGGCAGCAACTAAATATGAAATCTAAAAACATAATTCAATCAGGTAAGGCTTGAGCATATCATTGGTGTAGGCTACCCGAATTTACAGACATTTGACATTAAATAACTAAATAGCATCCAGTGTCTTGCAGTGCAGCAGCATTTTTGACATGGGTGTAATGCTGTTTTCACACGATTAAATGTTCATTCTTATTTGACTTCTACTTAGCCAACAGAAAGAAGGCAGAGGCTCGCAAAACTGGAGGGGGGACCTGCACCACCCCCACTCACAAATACAGAGGAAATGGCCTTGAGCCTGAACACTGGAAGGCCAGTGGCAGAGGGAATTCCAGGAGGGAGTTCATCAGAGCCAGTCACTCCCCAGGATACAAGTGCCTTCATAAAATGTAAGAGGCCTACCTATATATTTTATTTTTTTTTTATATATAGGCTATTTTTCATATGCATTTATTTCACTTTGGGTTGGGTTTTTTTGTTGGTCCCAACAGATTCTGATGGTAATATCTGCCTTTTGGAGCCTCCTGTCATAACAGAACCCTAGGCAGTTGTAAGTAGCCTACTAAATAAACCATTAATTATGACAAGTAGTATTATAAAGTGTACTCAACCAAATGCTAATCTTCACAGGAAGATGAGGATGATGAAACCACTTCTGCCACAGAGAGGCCTACAGAGGTAATATTAATATGGTGTCTACACATCAAACAATCTACACATTCACACTTCTTCACATTTTTGTGTGGAGTAGCCTATAGAATCAAAGTTTATATTTAAGTTATTTAAGATAATATTATTATATATTTATATATTTAAGTTATTTAAGATATTATCTCTCCTCAACCCCCACAGAGTGTGGAAGAACAGCATGAGGAGGGTCCACCAAATTCTGCTGCACAGATGAACACAGTTCAGTAAATGCCAGAGTTTAATTCTGTACAATTCATAAAGAACTACATAATATAATTCTAATCTACTGTATTTTCAGTTACCAGTTAAGGAGTTATATAGACTTCATCTTATTCAAAAAATCGAAAAAAACAGCAAAGAAATTATACTTGGACCGCCAGATCCAAAAAGGCAGCTCTGGAAATCGACATCCTGAAAGAAAAGCTAAAGGTGAGAGTATGGTCACAGGTGAATTGTATGAATTATTGGAAAAATTTGAAAATCTAACAGTTGCTTTTGTATTTGAAGGAAATAAAGAAGACCAAATAAATTATTGTGATTTGTATTTATTCATTTTGTTTCTTTTGTGGGTGCTTGTTGATTAATCTGAGAAGAAATTGCGGCATATAACATCTCTGACTACCCTTCCATCCTGGAAATCTGCAGGGTGGATGGGGTCTTCCTCGGGGTCTTGTATTTGTAGGGCAGGGTGTTGCTCTCCTCTAATTATGGCAATATTATGGAGAACAACACATGCCGCAATAATGTCGCAGGCCCTCTCAGGGGTTACCCTGAGGTGACGTAGGCACTGAAAACGTGCTTTCAACAGGCCTATGGTCATCTCCACCCGGGCTCTCGTCCTGCAGTGTGCCACATTGAAGTGCTGCTGGGGGCCTAGTTCAGGTTCTGGGTAAGGGGTTATTATTGGTTGGCATGGGTAACCCCTATCTCCCAGAAGAAAGCCATCAATCTCTTCTGTAAGAAAGTTCACATTGCTTTAGTGCTGCAGAAGTGCTCCTGTAAGTGTGTAGTGCGTATGTGCATTGAAATAAGTGTATAGGGCATACATGTACTTACCACATTCCAGCCTGTTGCTCAGGGTCGACTCACGATACATTTGTGAGTCATGAACAGAGCCGGGCCACTTGGCCTCCACATTTGTGATGATATGTGCAGCATCACATGTGATGATTACAGCATGTGATGTTATCTTTGACCATTAGAAACAGTAGGTTAGTCAGTGTACCTGCACATTAATACTGTGGACAGACTTCCTGTTGACATAGTCAGCTTCATTTTCGGAGGGTGCAGTGATGGGAATGTGTGTGCCATCAATGCATCCAACCACATGTGGAAATCCTGAAGGGAATTCTAATTATTAGGTTACTTCCAGAAGTCGCAGCAACATGTTATTAACTGATCATCATTTTCAGAGTAGCCTCATTTAAAATGATTTCTACACCACTAACCTGCAATCCTGTGAAACTCCTCTTTGATGACTCTCAGGGGTTTGTGCCCAGGAAACATTACAAAAATCCGCAGAAAGCGTTTGAGAGCGAGGCACACTTTCCTTACTGTTCTGCATACAGTGGCCTTACTAATGTGCTCTGCATCCCCCATGTTATACAGAAAACTACCATTTGCAAAGAAACGTAAAGCAACACAAAGCATCTGCTCGGATGTAAGAGCACAGCCACGATGGCTGATGTTTCTGATGTAAGGATGGATGAGATTATGGATATATTCAATTGACTGTCTAGAAAAACGGTACCACTCAAATAAAAATGCATGAGGATATGACAAAAAATCCACTCGGGGCCTCAAAATCCTCTCCCGACGTAAATGTAACTCCCTGCGAAATAATGCAGCCTCCTCATCTACAGGATCCTCTGTAAAAAGACATGCCATTCTCACTTTTTAGACAGTCTGCAAGACAGAAATATGTGCAATGAATGAGGTATTTAAACACCGCTTCCACTTTGAAAAAGGGGAGGAGACCGAAAGAACTGCACAGAGTAATTTACCACGGTAACTGACTCAGAGTATAGGTTACCTCTCCTCATACCTGTCAACCCTCCCGTTTTTCCCGTTTTTCTCCCGTATTTTACCATTCTATCCCGCTATCATCCCGTTTAAATATTTTCCCGTATTTTTAATCTTTCTATAAAAAAAAATCCCACTGGGTGTAATTGATATGTTTGTTACATTCACCTCCGGTAAAGCAGGTGACAGTATACAGAACATTAGCTGTAACATCTACAGAACTCACTCAAACGGCACCCGCCAATAAAACAAGTAGAAGAAGAAGAACAGCATGGAGCAACGTGAGAGAGATGGCGCTGGAGTACCTGCAAAAAAGGCGAAAACTTTGTGCAAGTATGTTGGCGTGTGTGGACCCTCCAACTGAGTCAAAACGAAAAGGAAACATATTTTATTTTTTATTATTAGTATTTTTCTATTTATGTATTGTCATTTAGTTTTAGTTCATTTAATTTTTTTTATGTTTAACTTGTTAATACTCTAAATCCCTCACAACAGGTTGTTTGTACTGTCACTGTCAATATTAAAAAAATAAATAAATAAAAAAATCGTGTTTGTGTGTGTGTGTGTGTGTGTGTGTGTGTGTGTTCACTTATTTTCAAATCCCAATGTTGACAGGTATGCCTCTCTTTCAGAACCTGGCTTGACTTACCCTGCTTTCTCGGGTTTGAGATACCTCCGTTTCTGAAACGGAAAACCCAGAGTTTCCCACATTTCAGGGTTAACATACTCAGAGTTTTCACTTTACCTCCTTTCTGAAACGGGCCCCTGGTTCTGCCCTGTTTTATCAAACCCAGCACCAGCGCTGAAGTCTGTTTCTGTAACTAAACAGGCAAGTCTGCATCATAGACATATAAATACATTTAATTAAGTACATTTATTTATATGTCTATAAGTTTGCGTTTAGTTTGAGTAAACTCTGGTTTCCGGTCTCGACAAGGTGGTTAGTTTTCAGCGGGTTTCATCGCCATGGTAACTTACACTACACGGCTGACCTGCTCCGGAGCAGCTTTTACTCTGGCTAAGAGAACTCAAACCCAGATTGGACCAATCAGCTGGGAGCAAAGTGATAAATCTGACGCGGGAAAGTTAACCCTGTAGTGCTTGTAGCGATGGCTTCAGTGTTCGTGGAGAATCCTCTGGAGCTCGGAGCGCAAATAATAAGAAGGGAAAGAATTTTTAGGGACAGACACAATCCCCTGGATCTTCCCGATGACCATCTGTGCGAATGATACTGCTATTCAGCAGATGGTGTAGTTTATCATGCGGGTTTCTTGAGCCGCACATTAAAACTGTGACACGCAGAAGCCGCGCGCGCACTGACCCGCAAACTGTATGTGCTGCTTTGCGGTTTTCTGCGAGTGGTACATATTTTTATCCGGTGGCATTATTCCTGTCCTAAAATATTTCAAAACTCTCAGCTCTCCCAGTCTCTGATGAAGGAGAATACAAGTGTCTCATTGAGGACAAATCCTGGTATGATGAAGTCACTGTTGAGGCTAGGATCTATTTCTGCACGTAATGGTTATACAGTCAATGTTATACTACAATAAACTTTCTTTTCTCTAACATCATTAATGGTTTGTGCATAAATAAACCAATTTTAAAATCTGTATCTTTGATTTTATTGATCAATTGATTGATTTGAGAGGGTTTTAGAATGGGAGTTCACTCACTGACTGACTATATCACAGGTTTCTATCCCTGCTCTTGGAGAACCCCCTGCCTAAACACAGGGCTGGTGTTTTTCCTGCTCTAACACACCTGATTTAACTCAAGAAGGGCTGTTAATTAGCTGATTAGAAGAATCAGGTGTGCTGGGAGAAAGAGAAACACTAAAACATGCAGGACAGAGTACTTCAGGAACATGGTTGGGAACCTGTAGACTACAGTGCAGTGCAAAAGTATTTAGACCCCTGAAATTCTCTCATATTACTGAATTACAAATAGTATGATGAAATTTTATTTTGTGTGATATTTTAAAACACTAAAAATCAAAGTCAATTATTGTGAGGTGACATTGGATTTATTTTGGGAAATGTTTTAAGAAAAATAAAAAACTGAAATATCTTGCGTGCGTAAGTATTCAACCCCTGTGCTGTGGAAGCTTCCAGTTTACACCAATGAAAGAAATTACCTTAATGAGGATACAATTACCTTATCATTGGCATCCAACTGTGAATCATTAATTTTTCTGTCACATTTTCTGGATTAAAAACACCATTGTTGAAGGCTCATTGTCAGGCTGTGAATCTGAAGGAAAATAAAGACCAAAGAGCATGCTAAAGAAGTTAGAGTAAAAGTAATACAAATGCATAGATTAGGGAAAGGGTACAAAGTAATATCTAAGTGTCCCAGGGAGTACAGTTGGATTAATAATCAGGAAGTGGAAGCTGCATCACACCACCCAGGCACTGCCAAGAAAAGGCTGCCTCTCAAAACTCAGTGCCCAAACAAGAAGGAGACTTGTGAGAGAAGTTACAGAGAGGCCAACAATCACTTTGACAGAGCTACAGAGTTCAGTGGCTGGGAGTGGAATAATGGTGCACCAGTCAACCATGTCAAGAGCACTAGAAAGAAACCGTTACTCAAAAACTACCATCTCAACGCATGAGTGTGACCCAGCTCTGATATGGGAAAAGGTTTTGTGGTCAGATGAGACCAAGATAGAGTTTTTTGGCCAAAACTCAAAGTGCCGTATGTGGCACAAACCTAAAACTTCCCATGCCACAAGACACACCATCCCTACAGTGAAATACGGTGGTGACAGCATCATGCTGTGGGGATGCTTCTCATCAGCAGGGACTGGGCAACTTGTTAGAATTGAAGGAAGAATGGATGGAGCAAAATATAGAGAAATACTGCAAGAGAATCTGCTTCAGTCTGCTAAAAAACTGAAGCCTGTGAGGAAATTCACCTTTCAGCAGGACAGTGATCCCAAGCATAAGGCCAAAGCAACATTGGAGTGGCTCAAGAACAATAAGGTAAATATCCTACAGTGTTCCAGTCAAAGTCCTGATCTCAATCCCATTGAGAATCTGTGGCACTATTTGAAAATTGCAGTCCACAAGTGTCACCCAACCAACCCAAACAACCGGGAGCAAACCTGCCAAGAAAAATGGGCCAAAATCACTCCAACACTGTGTGCAAAGCTCGTGTGTATCCCAAAAGACTTAAAGCTGTTATTGTAATGAAAGGTGGCTCTTGAATACTTACACAAGCCAGTTATTTCAGTTTTTTATTTGTCATAAAATATTTCCCAACATAAATGCAATGTTAACTTAATAACTGATTCTGAGTTTCAGTGTTTTAAAATAAAATATCATACAGAATGAAATTTCAGTGTACCATTTGTAATTCAGTAATATCAGAGAATTATCAGGGGTCTGAATACATTTGCAACGCACTGTAAATGATCCCCAGTACAGGAGTCACTCAGACATACACTCACTAGGTGGCGGTGTGCCTCTACAACATGGTTTGGCAACTCAATAAGTAAAAAGAAAGATTAAATATACAGTTAACATGAGATTTCACTGCCATGTTTTCATAGGCAGATGTGGAATAAAAAGAGCAAATACAGTGATCTTCATTAATTTCCCTATTGTTGTCCATTTTATTGTCTGTCTATAATATTGGTTTCAGCATTTACTCATGCATGTGAAACATTTTCCCACTTTGTCTGCATTTTTAAGGCTGCACAAGTGGTTTGTCACCTAGCTTTCATGCCATTAGAAATAATCTAAACATATTTGCAGAATGAACCATTCTATAATAATATATACTTAGATAATAGTATTTCTGAACTATGTTTTCATTTTGTATAAAAGTTTTGAGCTAATCGTTATTACTATATGCTAGATAATGTAGCTCCACTTCAACATAAAATAGAGAGAAAAAAAATAGCACCCTGGTATAATGATCACACAAGCACCTTAAAACAGACCACTCGAAAATTAAAATGTCAGTGGCATCAAACTAAATTGGTAGGATTTCAAACAGCATGAAAGGAGAGCCTCCTGAGCTATAGTAAAGCTCTTAATGCTGCTAGATCAACATATCTCTCCACCCTAATCGAAGATAAAAAAATAATCCTGGATTCTTATTTAACACTTTAGCAAAATTAACTAGGAATAAGATCACCACAGAAACAGCACATCATCAATATGTAGCAGCAATGACTTCATGAATTTTTTCAGTGACAAAATTGAAAATATCAGGCACAAAATACAGTCTAGAAATTTAAAACCAGCAATTTGATCCTGTAGACAATATTATAATCATAAGCGATTAGAATGTTTTGCTCCCCTTCGAGAGCCCAAACTAAATTTCACTAATTTCCTCATCAAAATCATCAACTTGTATACTAGATCCCTTACCTAAATGTTTCTACAAACAGATAATTACAGAAGCAATCAAATCGAGCAACCTCTTCTAAAAATAATAAATTCTTCCCTTAACACTGGCTATGTACCTAAATCTTTTAAACTAGCAGTTATCAAACCCCTGATTAAAAAAACCCTCCACCCCTGTCAGTTGTCCAACTATAGGCCCATATCAAACCTCCCCTTTATCTCCAAGATCACAGAAAAGGTTGTAGCACAGCAGTTGTGCTCATACATATGTAGGAGCAACATTCATGAAATGTATCAGCCAGGACTTAGGCCTCATCATAGCATAGAGACAGCACTGTCTCTAGTGAATGAACTACTACTGGCCTCTACTGGCCTCTGATCAGGGTTGTGTCTCCTTGCTTGTGTTTCTTAAACTTAGTGCAGCTTTTGATACCATTGCGCATGCTATTCTCCTTGATAGACTAGAAAATATTATTGGTGTTAAGGGAACGGCCCTCTCCTGGCTCAGATCTTATTTGTCTGATCAGTTTGTAGATGTAAATGGTGACTTCTCTATGCATACTAAGGTAAAGTTTGGTGTTCTGCAAGGTTCTGTTTTAGGCCCACTGCTTTATTTATATATATATATATATATATATATATATATATATATATATATATATGCTACCTCTGGGTAAAATTATTAATAAACATGGTATTAGCTTCCATTGATATGCTGATGACACATAGTTGTATGTTTCAGCAAAGCCAGACGAGAGACACCAGCTTAATAAGGAAATTTGATTGAGGAATGTGTAAAGGACATTAAACCCTGGATGTACTAGGATCACATGCAGCTAGAAGTAAGCTTTCTGATTACATATTATCACTGGATGGCCTTTCTATTTCATCATGTACAGCAGTAAAAGACCTTGGTGTGATTATTGACTCCAGTCTTTCATTTGAAGCGCATGTAGATAATGTTAGGAGGATAGCCTTCTTTCATTTCAGAAATATTGCTAAGATAAGAGATATAATGTCACCACATGATGCAGAACTAGTTCATGCTTTTGTTACCTCTAGGTTGGATTATTGTAATGCCTTACTGTCTGGATGTTCCAGTAAGTGCATAAACAAGCTCCAGTTAGTCCAGAATGCAGCAACCATAGTTCTAACTAGAATCAGAAGATATGACCACATCACCCCTATCTTATCCACCCTGCATTGGCTCCCAATCAGATTTCGCATTGATTATAAAATACTACTACTGACCTATAAAGCACTGAATGGTCTCGCACCACAGCACCTGAGCGAACTTTTGGTCTTTTATGATCCACCACGCCTACTTCAATCAAAAGGTGCAGGCTACTTGTTGGTACCTTTCTCTTACAAAGCCGCACAGTTATGGAACAGCCTTCCAATTGGTGTTCTAGATTCAGACACAGTCTCAGTGTTTAAGTCTAGGCTGAAAAGATATTTGTTTAGTCAAGCCTTTTGTGAATAGTTTTTTCTTAGGTAAAGGAGCAGATCTGGAGGGTTCACGGGCATAGACCCAAATCTCACAAGGTTTGTTGGGTGGCTGGTCGCATTATGTCCCAGGGTGCCCTCATATCTGTGTCACCTTCTGGTTCTCCCTTTTAGGTTTGCTGTCATAGCTAATCTTGCCAGACAATTAGCATATCTAACAATCCTTCTCTCAAAAGAGAGAGAGAGAGAGCTACGCATGCTACTCCTGAGGTGCCAGTGATCCTGACCCCTCCTGCTCTCCAGATCTGCCTGATCCATCCTGATGCCTTACTTCTCATTGGATTTCTCATCACTTGGAAACCACTCTCAGCTGCTGAAGATCACCCCACACAGACAGCCTAAAGTTACATGAGATTACTTTTTACTACAATTTTTTTTATCTCTCTCAGAATTTTTGAGCAGTTCTGACTGATTTCATACCCAGAGGATTTAATACAGGCCCAGATTGTGGAAGGTATATCTACAGGACAGGAAAACAGATAATTGTGTGGGGCTCTGAGCACTCAAACACTGCTAATTTAAGCCCATGAAAATGTCAAGACGTTTGAGCCTCCTGTAAAAATCTTCAGTGATCAATTTGCATGTCAGGAAGCCACCTCACCATCTAAATGGGCCACATCTCATCAGGACATGTGTTTAAATGAATGTGAGGGTGGTACAGTCTAAATGAAGAGTACTTCTCTACCAGCAGGTCAAAGGCAAAATTTTTCACAATTAAGCAGCTGGAAGAAATGTTAATTGTTTAAAAAAAAAGTTAGTAATTAGATATGTTGTTCAGGAGCTTAACAACCTGCAGGCCAGCAGGAAGGATTAGGGAAGTCATTTGTTTGCCTGAAAATGCAGTTACCTAACACAAGTTAGTTACTGTTATACATTACAATATACAGCCGGGGTCATGCAGTAAGTTTACATATGCCTTGCAGAAAATGTTAAAAAATGAAAGATCATAAAAATTGCATTTTTTTTATTTAATACTGCTCTGAATAAGCTATTTCACATAGCAGATGTTTACTTATTGTCCACAAGACACAATAATAACTGAATTTACACAAATGAACCAGTTCAAAAGTTTACATACTCTTGTTTCTTAATTCTTTGTGTTGTTACCTGGATGATCAACGACTGTTTTTATGTTTTGTGATAGTTGTTCATGAGTATCTTGTTTGTCCTGAGCAGTTAAACTGCCTACTCATTTCAAGAAAAATCCTCCAGGTACTGCACATTATTTGGTTTTCCAGCACCTTCTGCATATTTGACCCCTTTCCACCAGTGGCTATATGATTTTGAGATACATCTTTTCTCACTTAGGACAACTGAGGGACTCGTACACAACTATTACAAAAGGTGCAAACATTCACTGATGCTCAAGAAAGCAACACACTACATTAAGAGCCAGGGGATGTAAACTTTTGAACAGTATGATCTGTGTAAATTGCTATTATTTTGTTTAAAGATATTTTTTTAATTTAGTACTGCCCTTCAGAAGCTACATAAGATGTTTACATGTTTCCCAGGAGACAAAATAATAACAATTTACACCGATCTTACTGTTGCCTACCAAATGCACATGTGCAGAAGTTGCTCAAGACGTCTGCTCCCTAGGTGGTGTTGTATATCTAAATCATGGACCAACAATCCATCAAAAAACTCAGAGAAAAACAGTATTTTTTCCACTTCCTGGGCTAGAATTGGCTGATAATTCTCACATGCAGTCAGATGACTGGACATTTGAGATAAACATAATTGAACTTCCAGAAAATGGGGGAAAATAATGCGCCTCTAATGCTTCCCAGATTCCATGGATAAGGCATTTAAATAGTATCTTTGTGCACAAAAAGGTAAACAATTTTTTTTAACTGTACTGTCCTATACCATTTGGAGGAAACTGATCATAACAAACTGTGAAATAGAAAATGTGTCTTTTTTATATTTGATTTACTTGTTTAACTGTAGCAGCAGGGAGGGGCATGGTTGAACGTCAGCTGTGGATGGAACCAACAGGTAATGTGTGATGATTCACATCCGTGTCTTACTACCCCCAATTTACTTGTGTGTGTTTCTTTGTGCATTCTGTGACAGACATAACGTGAGTGAGTGATCGATCGAACTTGCAGAGTGTGCAACACACACAGACACACACACCGCAGATCATGAACTTGAACGGGGCGAAAGCCGCAAACTAGTGTCAGCTCCTTTTCATAAGTTTTTGAAAACGTGCTGAAAAAGCACCATGCAAATATAATGCAAACATGGAGCTCTGCTAAAATTCAGTGTTCCCTCATGTAAGTGGAAAGTCCGATCCCAATTCCTGACATGCCTCTGGCCTCCCCTGATCAAGTAAGAACGTACCACATACTGGTGAGTATACAAGGGAGTACACATCAGGCCTTGGTGGACTTGGACCTCAGTGCCTGATTCAATGCCAGGCATTGGGAAAAGCACGTTTGGTGTAGGAGGTGTGTGCATGGGGATATTTACGAATATCTGCTGGTGCCCATATTAATACATTTCCAGGGCCAAACGCATAGCGTGGAGGTGGCAGTTAGTCCCAGCCTCACCCATCCAGCTATTTTGGGGACAAATTGGCCAGGGTTTAAGAAAATGTCAAAAATTATGATGGTGGGTGGGTCCTACTGCAGTGTAGCAAGAATGTGTGCAGCTTTGGCTGGGGAGGCAATGATGGGGCCATCAACATCTGTGCCACATAATGATGATACATATGTACATACATATATACATATGACGTATACAGTCAGGTCCGGAAGTATTTGGACAATGACAGAGTTTTTGTGATTTTGTCTTTATACACTACCAGAGTGGATTTGAAATAAAACAATCAAGATGTGATCGAAGTGTAGACTTTCAGCATTATTTTAAGAGGTTCCACAAAAATATGGCATTTACCATTTAGGAATTACAGCCATTTTAAGCAAAGTACCTCCATTTTCAGGGGCTCAAAGGTATTTGGACAAAGTAAATATAACCATAATTTTTATACTTGGATGAAAATCCTTTGCAGTCAATGACTGCCTGAAGTCTGGAGCCCATTATATATATATATATATATATATATATATATATATATATATATATATATATATATATATATATATAACTATATACATATAGCTTTAATTTCTGTTATTGATAAGAACACAGAATGACCAAAAGGTACACAGACCTTGGGGAGTATCTACAAAATGACTGACAAGAGGCCAAACATAAACAAGCATTCTGGACTGTAACAAAGTTTTCCAAACAGGTATATTCAACTCCATAAAACACTTGTGCTGAGGCCATGGCTTAAACAATCATTTTTGTCATGTTCTACGTATTTTCTAAGTTATTTGTACAAGTAAGAAATACAAGTTGCACCTTCAAATTCTGGTCATTGGAATGTGCAGCTACATGAATCACCTCAAAATCACCACCTCATGTCTTAGCATGTTTCGTTAGAAAAAAGGCGTGTTTAGTCTCGCATTTAAGAAACAGGTTCCACAGGTTACACAAACGAAAGCACACCAAAAATGAAATCGTAGACTTTGGGACAAAGAGGTTTTATTTTTAGCGTCATCTTATTGAGAAAATATAAACTCTAATAATGAGTAAGTATTCAGAGTTTTCAGAACTGATGTGGGTTAAATTGTGCACCTAGTGTAATTTGTTAAATGTTATTTAGCTTGTGAAACAGACTGAAGCAATAATAATAAACTATCTTTCAGGGATTATGTTATTGCGTGTGACTCTCCTGATTCTCTACAGCTTTATGGAATCTCAATCAGGCAAGAAAACATGTACTTATGCTCTCTCTCGCTCTCTCTCTTTGTGTGTGTTGTATCTACATACAGTGAATTCTAGACTCGCGTTCCAGCTTGAGAGTTTTTACCCTCAGAGTTCTCTAAGTTTGTAAAAGCTGTTTTTGAGAGAACTGATCTCTGGTGGTGTGTGACTCTCTGAACCCTGGTGTGTTTAGGTCTCCTCTCTCAGCACTGAATAATTTGATTGGCTCGACAACTGAGAAAAGTGTTGTTATGATCAGTGGAGGAGCCAGAAAGTCTTAGTGATATATGGAGTGAAGAAGAAAGTTATGAAATACTTTTTACATGCATGCAATCAGATTTAGTCCAAAGCTTCACTCACAGTTGATCGCTGTTGAGATAAAATAATTATATGTGATTAATTACACTACCTATGTGGTGTGAGTGCCTGCACTGAGAACAGTGCAAACAGCTGACATGCATGGCAAATCTCTACAAGAACTGCAGGTGTTTCTGCATGATGACTTGCCATTCGCCATACATCTTCCCCCCACCCCCTTCAGCTGCTCCCATCAGGGTGTCACCACAGTGGATCACCAGTCTGCATATTTTGAATGGCACAGGTTTTTCTCCAGATGCCCTTCCAGACTCACCCTTCCCATTTTTCTGGGCTTGGGACTGGCACTGAGAGTCTACGGGCTCATACGACCCTCCAGTGGCTGGGGGTGATTCCCTGACTCAAACCCCGGCCACAGCGGTGAGAGCGCTGCATACTAGCCACTAATCCACTAGGGAACCCAGTCTAAACCGCATCTAAATAAATCTACATAGTGTTAGTCTTCTCAGATTGTGTGTTGGTGTCAAAAGAAAATAATATTTAAAAATATAAATAAATGGATGAACCTAGTGCCACCATTTTGCAAACCTGTGCACAAAAGTGATGTACAGAATTGTGCAATTGACCCACGCATTTGTGGAAATTCTTCTTTGTAAAAACAAATGTGAGATTATGAGACTCTCCCTGAAACAAGCCTGAATCTGTCCTGGAGGTGGACTCAAGTATTCAGGTCAAGCGTGAAAATGCACTTGAAAGCAGTTAGACATGTTCACTTTTTCCTCACTGGGTTTTGCTACAGCCTTACTCTAAAATGGGGTAATTCTTTTTTCCTCGTAAATCCACAGAAAAACATGTCATACTGAAAAGTGGGTGCCATGTTCTGGGTTGTTTAACACATCTAGATGTAAATATCAGGAAATGAAAACTGGATTTCTGATCTGTCATCTCATACTCATTTTTTGATCTCAAACCCAAATGTCTTCAGTTTATAGCAAAAAAAGAATTGGCCTTGCCATTCCAATACTTTCCGAGGGGACTGTATCTGAGTAAGGGCACTGAAATACACTCACCATCCACTTTATTAGGAAGTCATTCATGCAATTATCCAATAAATCATTATCCTCTCTGAGGTCTATGTTAAAATTATTGCTTCATGGCTTCCTAAATAATGTGTAATCCACTAAATGCACTACATATTAACAGGACACACCATGAGCTTAATTCCAAGTCAGAGGGTAGGAATACCTGTGCAAATGTGATTTATTTCTTTACTGTTTTCATTTTGACTAGATTTTTAAACAATTTTTATAAACATGTGTATGCTTTTTAATATGGCACATTTTTCTGAAGATTTATGAGGGGCAAAAGAATTTAATCCATTTGAGGCGAAAGTGAACAGCTCTGAGTACTTTGAACAGGTCTGGCCAATAATGTTAGGAGCAAAAACAGTGAGGATAAAAAACTGGTATAAACAGGCATGAGATTACTGATTATTCATGAATGTCAGTGAAATTTCACTGATCCTTTACACACCACACAGAACCCATTACCCTGGATATTTTGCAATATAAATAATCTAATACTGATTTTCTTGACAGCAGTCATGGAAATCCATTTCCCTGCACAGTTTCCAGGTTTTATAACTTCCAACACACCTCATCTAACAGACTAGCTAATTATTAAGCCCTTCATAGTGGGAAGTAAAGGAAAAAAAAAACAGGTCTCTGGATTACTCCCACCTCCCAAAAACATGCTGGTAGGTGGATTGGCTATGCTAAACATAATAGACAATGAATTTTGCATAAATGCATAGATTCATCTATAAATCTGTACAGATTGCAGAGAGTGTAAAACTTAACACATAGCCTATATTTTCTGCACCAGGGACTGAACTACAGATACACATGTAAGGTGTACATGTTCTGTTCACATGCTGGTTATTAGTTTCCTAATACACATTAAATAAAATGAAACTGAAGATGATTCAGTATGCTAATTCCATCAGCTTTATTCACTCTGATTCCAGACTCTTTCATAGTATTGCTTTTAAGACTAACTCGACTACAGTAATATGTAAATATTAAGTGTGTCAGATTTATGTCTTTAAAATTTGTTTTTTTGTTTTAAAGGCATAAACTGTAAATGGTTGTTTTGAACATGTTCAGAAATCTTTTTAAAACACCAGATCTACTGGTGACTGTAGTCTTGTCATCACTGAAATTTGTTCATCAGGGTAATGGGTATGTAAATGTTTTAAAGGATTTTTGTAACTCCAGTCAGATAGATGGATAGATAGATAAATAAACGGTTAAAGGTTAGTACTGTCCTTAGTCAAGAGACTCAAAGCATAGCTTTGCATTCATGCATTTGTAAGTATGGCGTAATTGTCCAAATACTTTTTTGGGGCCACTGTAATAAAAGCAATATTGCACATTCAAGAGTATGGTTATACTGAATATCGGCACAACTGTGATTTGATGTGGGTAATCACGGACACACCAATATTCAGTATAACTGCACAATTGCGAGTGTGATACTGCTTTTATACAACAGTTCTATAAACAAGAAATTAATATTGTAATATAGTAAGTGACATTAATATAGTAAGTGACATTTCGGACACAATATGGCCAAATGTTCTGTTTATTTGTGCTCCGCTAGTGGAAATAGATCCTGAAAAAGCCACACTCACTTTATAGCATATCAGCTAACTGGTTAGCTAGCTCACATTGATTTGTACATTCCCATTAAAGGTGCTTCCAGGAAAATTGTCGTCCGTCCTTCCTTTTCATCTTCATCTGACAAGCTTTCATATTTTAAGCCAAAAGTTATATTAATGAAAAATGTATCATTTGCCATGTCCACCAATGATGTCGCTAACTCTACTGCAAGTAACTGTTTCAAACTAAGAAGTGGAATTTTATGTGGCTAACAGACGAACAGAGTGTTACAGCGAACCATCCCAGTGTGGTTATACTGAATAAAGGCACTCTTGGAATGCCACTCAACCAATCAAATTAGTGGACTGACACTAACTATTGTATAATTATATAAATATATGATTATATAAATGATAAACTTTAGCCTTTTAGATTCAACTTATCTATTTAGTTACAAAAGCTTTCTATTTTTCTCATGATTGTACATATTTACATGAGCATCCACCATCTAAAACCATTCACTTCTTATTAAGTTAATGCAGTGCTGTTCTTGACACTATTTAGTGCACTTTCTATCCATTAGAACATCATTTGTGATTCAGCCAGTGAAACAGTGTGACTCCAATAAGTGCTTGTTAAAAGCTATTTACATCTTTCAACATTTAGTACATTTTTTATATCTAATAAGAAAAGGAAAACATCATTTAATACAGCCTTAGGTAAGATTGGTCATTTTTTCCCCCAAAGATTAAGTCTCTGAGTGTGTTCAACGTTTTATTCTTTTAGTTCCTTGAGCCTACCCCATTTCCCGCCCATGTTCACGAAGCTCCGCACCCAGGACCTACGGTGGCCTGTAGAGTACAGTTCAGCTACAGTTACCAAGTTCAGCTATCACAAGGATTAGCATTACCATTAGCATCACATCACTTTCAAATAAATGTTCTTTATAAATGTGATAATAAATATTTACTTTTCTAATGGGGGCTTTTTGGCCAAATGGTTTAGAAAACACATTTTGATAGATAGACATGTTTTGATAAAGTAGTACATGGGACCTTAAACTTTGTGTTTAATTTAAATACATAATTATTATTTACATTCATTCTGACAGCCCTAATTATGTCTTGATCAGTGTTACTACCATTAATTAATAAAATCATTAATAAAGGCAGAAATCAAATGAAACAAAAAAGAAACGTAAGACCTTGTTTCCACAATGCGAACATGAGGTGTATGGTACCTTATGTACAATAAAATATGTCTTACATACGCAAAATATAGCAATATACAGTATATTTTTAATTTTTTTCCTTTTTTCCCCCTGCAACACAGAGCAAGTAAAATTAGTTGGCCCAGAAGCTCCTCTTGTTGCTGTAGCTGGTGAAGATCTGGTTCTGCCCTGTTTTATCAAACCCAGCACCAGCGCTGTGGACATGAGAGTGGAGTGGTTTAAACTAAACGTAGATGACTCATTAGTGCATCTCTATGAAGATCATGAAGACAGAAATGAAAATCAGGTTCAGTCCTACAGAGGAAGAACATCACTGTTTAAAGAGGAGCTACAGAAAGGCAACGCTTCACTCAAACTCTCAGCTCTCCGAGTCTCTGATGAAGGAGAATATAAGTGTTTTATTGAGGATGAATCCTGGTTTGATGACATCACTGTCCATGTCACTATTGAGGGTAAGACCTATTTCTTCATTGAAGTGAAAGTTATACTAATATAAATTTTCTTTTCTCTTAACATCATTAATAGTTCGTGAATACATAAACCACTTTAAAATTTTTTAGTAAAATCTGTATTTATTATTGTATTTAATTATATTTATAAATCTGAGTTGGTTTTAGAATGAAAGTTCTATTTTCCGGACAAATTCAAAAGTAATTGCAAATTGCATTTGCAATTGTGTTTCCTATTTGTGGATGCATAAATTGTGACATAATTCCAATGAAATGCAAATCCTGTATTATAGTTTGCATTTTCTTGTACACGAACATACAATGTCTGCCAAATTTCAAATGGAAAAGCAAAGTCCATTTGCAATTGCATTTCCCATATCTTGCGAGTTATGACCCTGTCATATCGAAATATGACCTGTCATAACCTGTCATATCTTTTTGCTGTTTCCTGAGCATCACATGTGGAGCCTGCCAAAATTCAAATACAATCACAATTCCCTTTGCGTTTGCATTTCCGATGCCTTGCACAGAAACCTGCCAATCAGTGTTGGGTGTGGGAGTATACTATGGGGAGTGTTTGTATTTGGAAATGACGTCAGTAACAATATTTCACACCAGATTAGTGAAGTGACTTGTGGCCAAGTATGGTGACCCATACTTGGAATTTGTGCTCTGCATTTAACCCATCAAAGTGAGGCACGCACTTTGTAATGGGCAGCCTTTTTTGCTGTGGCGCCCAGGGAGCAGTCAGGGGTTCGATGCCTTGCTCAAGGGTCTCACCTCAGTCATGGTATTGAGGGTGGGAGAGAACGCTGGTCATTCACCCCCCACCTACAATCCCTGCCGGACCCGGGACTCGAACCCACAACCTTCAGGTTCACCTTTGGGTTGTAAGTCCGACTCTCTATCCATTAGGCCACGACTGCCCGACTCCCCCAGTCAGCCAGTCAGCCAGTCAGCCAGTCAGCCAGTCAGCCAGCCAGTCAGCCAGCCAGTCAGCCAGTCAGCCAGCCAGCCAGCCAGTCAGCCACTGTAGCAGTCAGTTCAGCTACAGTAGTTGAACCAAAACCACAAAAGTTCAGAAAAAACAGAGTGCCATTGCTCTCCAAAAGGAACAGCTGCACTATTCAAACACCACAGACATGTATTATTATTATTATTATTATTATTATTATTATTATTATTATTATTATTATTATTATTATTATTTCATTACTAAACATACTTTATAGTGTATGAGTTATAAAAAAAGACAGACTAACATGATAAGAATATATGTTTCTACAAACTAATATCATGAGCGTTGTCCAGTTTTATTTGAAGGCACTCCATTAGCAACAGCACAAGTTACTTTGCAGTGAACTGTGGGGACTAACAGTAGATTAGGTGTTTGTTTTTTGGTATCTTCTTACCTTTATAATTGTATATTTATGAAAAAGCATACAGTCTAAAGCCTTTCTCCAGCATGCTAGAAGGGGCTTTGCAAGTATTTTTCAAGCATAAATGATGTTCATCTTCGGGAACTCTCGCAGACACAGACTGTAAAATACCACAAATATGAGTGCAGTGAAAGAACTGGAAATGCAGTAACCATGGTAAACACAATTTTTTCCTTAAAAAATCTTTGTGTTTAGTGTGAATGTTGACTGCTGTTTACCAGTATATTTTCAGTTGGTAGATTATATTCGCTACTTTTACTTGCATTACCTTTATTAAAATAATGTATAATGTCAGCTAGCTTGCATTTGGTAGCTCACCGCTGATTGGCCGTATCTACTGCACATGCACTGGCTCCAAATTGTCTACTGTGCAGACTCTGGCTCCAATTTTGCATGATGGCAACTCCCATTTTAACTCAAAAAAGGCTTCAAAAACACACAATGAGAGTGATTAGTGCCATGTTGTCCACTCATATATACAGTCACTGACTATGACAAATAAGGAATATGTTCACCCCAACGTCATGTCCAATTTGAAAACTGCAAAAATCTGTTCTGCTGATTGTGTTGTCTAAAACAGGCTACTCTGTTAAACCCTGGCAAAGTGTCAATCTAAATGAAGGCAGTCTGTTTGTTTATTATTGCCTGAGAGTGGTTGTGAAATAAATAAATATATGGATGATTTGAAAGGTTGTAGATGCTAAGAATGTTACTTTGTCTTTTTTTGTCACCTGATGTGCACTGATGCATCTTCCCTGGTGTAAAGAATATTTTCACAGATTTCTAATAAAAATATTTAAAGAAAGAATTTTTTATAACCAAGAAGCTAGAAGAATTGACAGTAAATGTTAATTTGACTTTTGAATCTGCTGTGGCTTGTTAGCTTGTTTAGGAGATTATTAACCTTCTCAGTTGGAAGGTTATGGGGTTTTTTTGGGGTTTTTTTTTGAGGTTAAACGCTTATAGTGCTTTCTGTTTATTGTTTATAGCACAGGGAAGCCACCTGGTGATCATGATGGATACATATGATAACTCAGGAGGGATTAATCTAGTGTGTGAGTCTAGAGGCTGGAACCCTGAGCCTGAGGTTCTGTGGCTGGACAGAGAAGGAGCCACTCTGCCTGCTGAAGATACACAGATACACAGAGACACTGAGGGCTTCAATGTGAAACGCCGCATCACTGTTTATGATTATAGCGACTCCAACAGGTTTTACTGCAGATTTCAACAACAACATCACATGAAGGAAGCAGAGGTCATCATTAATAGTAAGTGTCTATGTTATCAACAACTATGTTATTAGTTAATTCCTGTACAGTTTCTTAAATATATCTATAATGTGGTAAATGTGGTTTCATTTTAGGTAAAGTCTTTGATACTTGGAAGGTTGCTGTCGGCATTTCAGTTTCAACATGTCTTTTTACTGTTGGATGGATTGTAATTGCAGTTATTTGGTACAAGAAAGGTAATATTTGAATAATTTTCCTTATTAACATCACAGTTAAAAATCAGTTTATACAATAGCTTTAGTCCACAGGTTTCCAAACCTGCCCCTGGAGAACTCCCTGTTCTGCACATTTAGTGTTTACCCTGCTCTATCATTGCTATTTCAGATAAAAAAGGCTGTTAATTATTAATTAATCTTATCAGGTGTATTAGAGCAGGGAAAACACTGCAAGACAGGAGGTTCTGCAAGACCAGGGTAAGGAACCTTTTTTAGTCAGTAGTCCACAGGAGCCTAATTGACCATGCTGTTTGTTAAGAGGATGATTTAATTCAGTCCTGTCTCAAGCTCCATCCTCGGCACTGTCTTCATCCATTCACTTTCATTACCACAAACCTTTTCTGAAAAAGTGAAAGGGTGTTACATTATTGCAAGAATAAGGAGAGTATCCAGCCTCACCCTGCACATCAAAACACTATTACAGGAAACAGGAATGAATTTGCGCTCAAGTTCATAGCTCATTTCACAAATAGCACACCTTAGAGTAGTTATACCTTAAAATACACTTTTTAGTTAAAAAAAAGTTCATTAATTTGAATTAAAAAAAAGATAAATTACATCCGGACGTGGCAATAAGCAGGCAAGCCGGCAGAGCGGGGTGTGGACCTGGAGCACAGGGAAAAACTGGGCTACTCACAGAGCAATTGGTTAGCATCAAAGTATTAAACAAAACACGAGAAAAGGCCTTGCCATATAGCGCACTGGTAGCTGGAACCATCTGACCATAAGTGATTGGAGACCTGAGGTTTTTATGCGCTGCTGACTCATGAGGAGATGAAGAGAAGGTGCGTTCGCTGAAGCAATCAGGGAGAGGCGCGAAGTGGAGCACTACACCCAGGAACATACAGAAACACTCACAAATGGGGAGCAATGGAGAAATAAACTCCGGGAATGCAAGGAAGGGGAAAAACAGAGGAACACAAGGGAATGGAGAAACAAACAGGAGCCTAACCTGGACCATGACAGATTTGGTACAAATTCTAATCTAATGAATTGCTTAGGAATTTCTTTAATACCACATGGGAAGCCTGGCATCCCTTACACGTTTATTAAAATGCATCAAATATTTTAATAATATTAATAATAAATATTAATAATCACTCAGTGAAACTCATTATTGATTAGATGCACCACTGATAGAACTCTATTGACACACAGTTTCACTTGGATCCTGTCGCAGATTCAAGGAGCAAAAATTAACGTTGAACGTTTGAGTCCCAACCAGACGCACGGCTTCACTGGAAGTCAGTGAGTGAATAGGCAGTGGGATTCACATAAAAAAGGGATCTCACTGTTTATTGAACAGTGCACAATTTCTTGTCCTGCACACACACACAGCTTCTCGCTATGGTGATAGAGAAATCTCTAGAAGACCCTGATCCTTGTAACAAACTGCCAGTCACTGAAACAGTACTGGACATGACTGACTGATCTCAAACTTAAACATATCAGCACCAGTCAGATACACAGTGTGCTCCAAGCTGCAATACAGGGTGTCCCAACATAAGTCTCTATGTATAGGGGACTATGTTTGCCAGCACCACGTCGGTTGTGTCTTTGTCAGTGGATTTTCATGGACGTCCACTTCTCAGTTGATCCGTAACACTTCCAGGCTTTTTGAATTTGTTAATAAGTTTGGCAACAGTGTCATGTGTGATATGCTTGCCATGTTTCCTGTTAAAGTCCATCACAACCTTGCGACAGCTTACCGATCCAGCCATGAGAATGATTTCAATATGTTCTTCCTTTGTCAAAGGCATTCTTAAAGGCTATCTGAAAAAATATATATAAAGTAAGTATGAAAGATTTTGGAAGACAAGTGTTAATTTCCCTTATGTATGGAGACTTTTGGGACACCCCGGTTAGTTGGTTAGTACCATAATAGTTTGCTCCAGCTAGTATACTTTATTTTATTTTTGTAGTTGGTAAATATTGTAAATAAATTACTGTATAAATATATATAAAGTTAGGTTTGATTGTGTGGATTTGTTTCAGAAATATTTTGTCTGTTTATAGGTCTAGCTAGTTAACTGCCATTACCTTCTTTACTAAAATTTAGCTAGCATTTCTTTTAAAAAAAAAAAAAAAAAAAATACACATCCCACTCAGATCTAGCCAGACTTTTTTTGGTAGCAAATAGCCTAACTGACCACATCATGACACTTGATATCACTGAGTTGCTTGCATCAACAGTGTAGTTCTGGCAGGAGTGATTTACTCGAGTGAAGTCAAGTAGGGCTGCAATTATTAATCAAGATAACTGATCAGATCCATTATGAAAAAATATCTATGTGTATTTTTACACTCAATGTATTCCTTAACCAAAATCAGAAACATGTTATAACATAAGAGTACATAGGCACCTATTTCTGGGTAGAATGTAATACAATAGTGAAGGTGTTGGGGCAGCAGCAGCACTGATACTCCTCCACCACATAGTGCTGTGCACACAACTGTTTACAGGCCCAACACTGTTAAGTCAGTTTTAAAGAACACAAAAACAGACTGAATGGTTTCACTTGTAGTATATAGGCTTCTTCTATAGATAACAAGAAGCAGAACAGAGCCATCACACTAAACATGGATAAAAGGTTAACGTCATTTTGCGCTGAGTTTGTGTGAACTTTAATGCAAATTCGCCACTCTTAACAGCATGACTGACAGAAAACACAAGTTTAAGCCATGCTTGCTTCTTTCCATACACACCTGCCACACTACAGAAGAAATCACATATCACAGACTGAACTTCACAGATGATGGCAGCAATGAAAGAGGAATCAAAAGAGGAAAAACTAAAAACACTGATAGTTTCACTCAAAAAAGTAAAAGCACAAATACACAGTGGTACAAATGCAAATAGCAGCACATTAATGATGCACAAACATTAAAAAAGAAAGTCCCCAAAAACTCATGCTTGGTAAGTAAAATGTACTGAATAGTAGATGTTATAACATCATATTACATTTCATGGAAGGGACTGTGTATTTCTTATGCAAAATATACACTCATCATCCACTTTATTAGGAAAATAAAAATTCAAACTAAATAAAGTACATAATTTTCAAGTAAAGATATTTTATACACCTCCTTTTATAAAATATTGCATGTCTCTTTAAATGAATACAGACAATTTGCTGAAGGAAAAAAAGTTGCTGTTTAAATGTAGCAGTTTAATTTTGCTGCCACTGGGGGTTTATAATTACCTGCTGCTAGCCTCTAACTCATATAGCCACTGCTGTGGAATCGCTGTTTTCTAGCAAATCAGAGCTACAGAGGCCATGTTAAAAAAAAATGAGACCGGAATTAAAACAGGATTCATGTACTTTGCTAAATGGTTCCCAATTCTCTTTAATATCCATTTTTATATGAGAAAATTGGACAGCT
Source organism: Pangasianodon hypophthalmus (assembly GCF_027358585.1). Lineage (NCBI taxonomy): Eukaryota > Metazoa > Chordata > Actinopteri > Siluriformes > Pangasiidae > Pangasianodon > Pangasianodon hypophthalmus. The sequence continues at coordinate 11,727,011 of NC_069713.1, forward strand.
AGCATAGCAAGGTCCGTGGAGGACTAGCGGTTTGTGGTTAGGAAGGACATCCGGCATAAAAACTGTGCCAAATCAAATATGCAGCCCAATGATCTGAAAGAAGAACAACAAAAACAGACAGATACCATAGTGCCCATCTTAGCTAAATAATGCTAATGCCGACAAATAGTCACTGTTCAATCACATGGTTGAACAGACACTGGCAAAAAAAAAAATCAACTCTCAAAAGTTTCTTGCTAAAAGCAGGCGATTCTGATCAGCCTAATCGAGGCAGTGAGGAGCATGTTGAGGTCATGGAGACATATGATCCTGCAAAGAAGCCGAAATGTTATACATTTGAGAATATGCATTGCAGGTTATGTTTGGGTGCTGCTTTAAATACATTTCAATCTAATTAAAACAGATTGGGCAGTGGTATTTCAGTGGTCAAACTGTTGGACTACTGATCGGAAGGTCATGAGTTCAATCCCCAGCACCATTAAGCTGCCCCTGAGCAAGGCCCTCAACTGCTCAGTTGTATAAATGAAATAAATGTAAGTTTCTCTGGATAAGGGCATCTGCCAAATACCGTAAATGTAAAACAAAGATAAATAAAATGTTATTATGGCAGCTGTGTCATAAAGTAATATTTTTTCATTATCGGAAAGTTTTCTTGTTCTCAGCTGTTGGTTGCATTCAAGGCCTGTTGACTATTTTATTTGTTTATTTAAATGTTAACTGCATGCAAAAAGTGTTAATTAAATGTTAATTTTACTTTATGGTGTCATTCTTGTATAGCCCAAAATTTCAGTGTTTTCTTGTGGCAGTAGTAATTAACATATGACCTGAAGTACCCTCATTTGTCCAGTAAACTGCATTGATCCCGGACACTGTGACCAGCACCAAAAATTCCTAGCGGAAACTCTGTGTGTTGAATCTCTTGAATCTAAAATAATAACAGTGTATTACACAGTATCCTACAAGCGTCTAAGTACAATCTCTAATATTAACTTTTTTCTCTTTTCAGTGCTGCAGAGACGGATGATGAAACGCGGTAATTACACCTGAGTTTGTAAATTTTAGGATTTTTTAAATAAGTTTAGAGCTATGAGTGAAAAAATGAGACTTATATTCAGAAAGAGGATTAGATTTTAGAATTATTGTAGATTACAGATTATAAAATGTATATTTCTTGTAAATATTGGTTATTTTATTGTTATCTTTTGTTTAACTGTATTTGGATGAATATAATAATTTAAAATATTTCTTTATTACATGTTTCACAGTTTTAGCAGAGATCAAGGAGTTTGCAGGTAAGGAGGATTTTACATTTTTATCAGGGCTAGAACAACTTACTGACAAAAATCAGTAAAAATCAGTAACAATTATTGTTGGCTATGAATGTAATTATCGATTAGTGGGACTGTGTTATGAAGCATGCTGTTGCATGTGCTACTTCATGACACTTCATAATCACTTAATAAAAGCATATTTAATTTAAATGCCAGAGCACATAGAAAACCGTATAAACTTCTCTACAGTACAGAAACACTTTACACTGCACTGCTGACCTCATAACTTGTGTTTTAATGTGAGAAATATTATTATGCGTTTTGGGGAATGTGAGAAACATAAGAGGCCACTTCTGTTGAATTTGTCTGTTCATATGGTGTGTGTGTGTGTGTGTGGTCTGAATTATTGATATGAATTATGATCCACTAGAGGAAACAGTGGATCATAATTCAAAAGATATACTGTAATACTCCAGTGTAATAGTAGTGAATGCACAAATAAATGCTGCATCACTACTAAACTGAAGAGAGAAATCTATGTGGAAAAGATTATGTTACAATGTATAATAACATAATTAAACTTAATGTCACATACACCGATCAGTCATAACATTAAAACATTGACAGGTGAAGTGAATAACATTGATTATCTCCTTACAGTGGCATCTGTCAAGGGGTGGGATATATTAGGCAGCAAGTGAACAGTCAGTTCTAGAAGTTGATGTGTTGGAATCAGGAAAAATGGACAATTGTAAGGATCTGAGCGACTTTGACAAGGGCCAAATTGTGATGGCTACATGACTGGGTCTGATCATCTCCAAAACAGCAGGTCTTGTGGGGTGTTTACAGTATCCAGTGGTTAGTACCTACCAAAAGTGGTCCAAGGAAGGACAACCGGTGAACAGGTGACAGGGTCATGAGCGCCCAAGGCTCACTGATGCACATGGGGAGCAAAGGCTAGCCTGTCTGTCCGATCCCACAGAAAAGGTACTGTACCACAGACTGCTGAAAAAGTTAATGCTGGCTCTGATAGAAAGGAGTCAGAACACACAGTGCAGCGCAGCTTGCTGCGTATGGGGCTGCGTAGCTGCAGACCTGTCAGAGGGCCCGTGCTGACCCCTGTCCACCACCGAAAGCACCTACAATGGGCATGAGAGCATCAGAACTGGACCATGGAGCAATGGAAGAAGGTGGCCTGGTCTGATGAATCACGTTTTCTTTTACATCATGTGGACAGCAGGGTGTGTGTGTCGCTTACCTGGGGAAGAACCTATGGGAAGAACGCAAGCCAGCAGAGGCAGTGTGATGCTCTGGGCAATGTTCTGCTGGGAAACCTTGGGTTCTGGCATTCATATGGATGTTACTTTGACACGTACCACCTACCTAAACACTCTTGCAGACCAAGTACACGCTTTCATGGCAACGGTATTCCCTAACGGCAGTGGCCTCTTTCAGCAGGATAATGCGTCCTGCCACACTGCAGAAATTGTTCAGGAATGGTTTCAGGAACGTGACAAAGAGTTCAAGGTGTTGGCTTGGCCTCCAAATTCCACAGATCTCAATCTGATCAAGCATCTGTGGGATGTGCTGGACAAACAAGTCCGATCCAACTTACAAGACTGCTGCTAACCTCTTGATGCCAGATACCACAGCACACCCTCAGAGGTCTTGTGGAGTCCATGCCTCGACGGCTCAGAGCTGTTTTACTGGCATAAGGAGAACTACACAATATTAGGCAGGTGGTTTTAATGTTATGGCTGATCGGTGTATGCAAGTTGTGAAAAAACTAAATATGGTAAACACCACATTTCTACTGTCTATAAAATGTAGAGTAGAAAAGTAGAAATATAAAGTTGATTTTAAAAAAGTGAACTTATATGGATTTATTCAACAAACACACAACTCTTAAATGGAAAATAATAACAATTATTACAGCATCCTAATAACAGCATCCTAGTGTCTAAGTCCAGTTTCTAATACTAACTTTCTTCTCTTTTTAGAGCCACAGAAACAAAGGATGAAACACGGTAATTACACCTGAGTAAAATCCAATTAGAACTGTGAGATGAGAAATAAGATTTGTATTTAGAAAGAGGAGCATTACATTTACATTTCTCACAGCTTATAATTTTACTCACATTAATATTCCACCAGAAAAATCACTACAAAGAATGAGGTCTTTTAGAAAAAATATTTAATTTATTTAGTGTGTACATTTGGTTCATCCTATAAACATTTATGTTATGTTATAGTTTTGATTCTATGTTTTGTTTAATCTAACTGTATTTGGAAAAACTAATATAAAATATCGCTTAATTACATGTTTCACAGTGTTAGCAGATAAGAAGAAGTCTGCAGGTAATAATGATTTTGTTGTTATCTTCATTATATCTAAATTAGAGTGTCTGCTGTGTTTAGTATATCTGTGTGTGTGAGAGAGAGAGAGAGAGAGAGAAGTGTGAGTGAGTGAAGGAGAATATGAGAGTGTGGTTGGAATGTGTGTGTGTGTCTGTGTGTGTCTGTGTGTGTCGGGGGGGACACTTGCACATATTCACATACTGCTTGAGCATATATATGAAATTCTTGGACGGACACACACACATATACACACACCACACTAGAACATACACACACTTTCTCATACAAACTTGTGCAAACTGAGCATTTGTGTGTGAGAGAGCGCAAGACAAATTTTAGTGCACATAGAAATCCTTTCATTGCAACAGGGAGAGTGTTAATGTACCGTACATGCTCATCAGTATATACAACATTTGCCAGAACATCTTCAAGGAGCTTCTTTAAGTATTTATGGATGAACAAACAATTGTTCCTTTCAATTTTAATTAGATTTTGATTTTAATTTAAATTTTCTCCTTTGACCAGTCATTGTGTAGGTCTTCTGGGTTCACTGAAATTTGCCTTGCTCTCACACTGATACATACACATACAAGCATTGTGTGTACACAGGCAGTAAGTGTGTGTGCAATAGAATGTATGAGCAAATGCATGAATGTGCAAGCATAATCTGTCATATGAGAACAGTGTTGTGAAAAGGTATTTGCCCCCTTGAGTTCAAAACCTGGAACGGTGGTGAATCTTCCCAGAAGTGGTCGGTTTTCCAAATTTCCTAAACAGGTTTGGGGCCCCTTAATTCCAGTGAAGCAAAATGTTAATGCTATGGCATATAAAGACATTCTAGATAATTGGGTCTTCCAACTTTGTGGCAACAGTTTGGGGAAGGGATTGCTAACTGCACAATTGAGGAGCTCCAGCTTTTTTTTGAGTTTTGATAGTGTGTGAAATAGAGTATGATAATGTGTGTGTGTGAGAGAGAGTATGACCGTGTGAGAGAGGTTCAATGGTGCATGTAAGCGATTTGATTGTTTGTGTGTGTGAGTATGATGGTGTGTGTGAGAGTTTTGACAGTGTGTGAGAGAGGTTTGACAGTGTGTGAGAGAGTATGATAGTGTGTGAGAGGTTTGATAGTGTGTGCGTGTGAAAGAGAGATGTTTGATAGTGTGTGGGAAAGAGTATGATAATGTGTGGGAGAGAGGTTTGACAGTGTCTGTGAGAGACGATGATAGTGTGTGTGAGAGGCTTGATTGTGTGAGAGAGAAAGGTTAGATATTGTGTCTGCAAGAGTATGATAGTGTGTGAGAGAGGTTATATAGTGTGTGAGAGTTTTGATAGTGTGAGTGAGAGAGTGAGGTTTGATAGTGTGTGTGTGTGAAAGAGAGATGTTTGATAGTGTGTGGGAAAGAGTATGATAATGTGTGGGAGAGAGGTTTGACAGTGTCTGCAAGAGTATGATAGTGTGTGAGAGAGGTTATATAGTGTGTGAGAGTTTTGATAGTGGGAGTGAGAGAGTGAGGTTTGATAGTGGGTGTGAGAGAGGCTTGATAGTTTGTATGTGTGAGAGGTTTGATAGTATGTGTATGAGAGTATGATGGTGAGGTTCATACCTCAGTAGTGAGGTAAGTGATTAACATGACTGAAATGCAACAACTTTTACCTTAATTCTTTTCTTCTTTTTTGGCATTTGTGCAAAAAAAATAAATAAGGCCAGGCATAAGGCCAAGTAAAAGGAAATGCTATATAAAGCTTTAAGTATAAACACACAGAGATAGGCTTGGTTTTAAACTTTTACAAATAATTACTTCAAAAGTGTTTTTTCCCTTTTTTCACATTGCTATACTATCTAGTGAATTTTTCGAGTAACCCTGTAATAGGCAGTTTAGAGTCTACAACATAGTCATCCAGCATATAGTCTAGAAATATAATTAAACAGGGTTGACTGGTTTCAGCAAAATGTTCAGCTAAAATACAGCCTAGAAACCATACAAAACACCTGAAAGTAGCCCAAAAATGTGGGCATTGGAAATTTTTTTTCTGCCTTTGAGTGGGAAACAAGTATTTAACACATTTCTGAAGAATGATTATTATACACTCAATAATTCTCCTTTCTTTCTCTCAATCTTTGCAATATATTTTACAAAAGAAGTGGTTCAGTACATTATAGACACACTGGGCCTCATTTATTGATCATTTAGTGCAGTTGGTTATAAATGTTTGCATAATTTTGTGCCAAATGTTTTAAATAAAATAAAATCCACAAACAAAATATTATCAAAATGTTCAAAATATATTTCAAATGCAAGTAATGATAATTAATCTTTCAAGATTACTACTCATTTATACTCTCATTATGCCAGTCTTTGCCTTTTCTATTTGCATTTTCTTTCTTCTGGAATCACTCTTCTAGCAAAATGAGTGTGACTGATTAGTAATTTTTTTTTTTTAAAAAAAAGAAAAATTGATTACTCGTGAATTTATTTCTTGCCAGACATATTTTTATATTTTGATCATTGCCATTTTGCTTGTGGATTTTATTATTTTATTTGAAATATTTGGCACAAAATAAACGCCATACAAACTGAATTAAAACTTTCCAATGGATTAACAAAAGTTTCAGAAATGCTGATTTTCCTCGTACTTGTGTGTATGTTGATGAATGCCAATCACCTGTAAACTACTGGGAATGTGCGTGACACAGCTGATTTGCATTTAATGATGTCCAGAAAACTTCATAAAAGACAAAGCTCACACAGCTGAAATTGACTTTCTCTGAGGTAGAAGTGAGTTATTTTGACTCATATCTATGCCAATAAATAATATAATAATTAACAGTACTTTAAAGGCCAGACCTAGATTTATGTTGGCTTGCTTTCTTTATTTTTTCATATTTAACATTTCTTTCATTAAAGCCATTAATATGAAACAACTGGGTTTCACAAAAGTTTAATTCAATACACACACAATTTAAACTTAGCAGCCTAATCCATATAGGCTTATAGGCTAAAAGTGCAGTAACTCATTGGGATTTAAAGGATTTGAAGCCAATCAATCAAGGTTTACACTCTGTAGCAAGAGTAGCATACTACCTTTTTTTCAGAAATTACAGGAATACCAAACAAGCCTTCATCTTCACACTCTTGGGCTGTAAGAGAATGGACTAGCACTCTCATGGACCTTTCATATTGAACTTTGAGTTGGTTTATTTTGTTCTCATTTTGTGAGTAGGTTAATTTGAAGTGGTTATGTTTAGTTCTGTAGTTGTACTTTACATTAGCACTTTCAACTAATGCCACAGACTCTGAACAGATGAAGCAGAGTAAGACTAAATACTTCTGTCAGTACATCTTTTCTGTCCACTCATGATAAAAAAAAAAATCAATCTACGAAACTTTAACAGTAGTCCTTTCTGATAGAACTCTAGCTTCCTTTGTAAATAATTTACATAAATGTACATGATTGGATAACCTGCAACAGAGAATCTGCTAGAGAAGCCAAGATAGTTCATATTTACAGAACTAGAGTCACTGAACTATGGGCAGTTCCTTTTTTGTACATATACTCCGCTATAGTATTTTAGTACTCTTGTTCGTTCCAGTGAAATACATTGTCGGTTCTGTTAATTGACAACCCCTGCTATAGACACATACTGTATACACACACACGTGTAATTATATTACACAATTTTCTGTACATCTGCATAACTTTGACCTGAAATGTGATCAGATCTTCATCTAAGTCCTAAAACTAGATAAAGAGAACCCAATTAAATAAATACACAAAAACATTATGGTTTTTTACATTTATTTATTGAACAAAATTATCCAACATTAAATATCAGAAAAAGTATGTGAACCTCTAGGACTATGAGTTCATTTAAAGGGGTAATTGAAGTCAGGTGTTTTGATCAAGGGAACAGCAATAAGGCATGAGTTTAGCAGGTCCTCCCATGTTTCAAGAACATAAACCTGGGTCTTCACTATCAAAGTCTGATCTTCACCACACAGGTTTTTGGAAGTGTGCCATGCCTCAATCAAATGGAGATTCCTGAGGACCACAGAAAGAGAGTTATCAATGCTCACCAGGCTGGAAAAGGTTACAAAACCATTTCTAAAGAGTTTGACCTCCTCCTATCCACTGGGAGGCAGATGAGATACAAAACAGAGGAAATTCAGCACCACTCCCAAGAAGTGGTCATCCATCAAAATCCACTCCAAAGGCACAGTGAATAATATTGCAGGGAGTTACAAAGAGCCCCAGGGGTCTACAGGACCTAAAATATAAGGACCTAAGGCTATGCTTGCATTAAGTAAATGTCAATGTTCATGAGTCCACCATCAGGCAAACACTGAATAAGAATGGTGTGCATGGCAGGCTAGCAAAGAGGAAGCCACTACTCCAAAAAGAGCACTGCTGTCTGAAGTTTGCTCAAGACCACATGGATAAGCCAGAAGCTTACTAGAAGAATGTTCTGTGGACAGATGAATCCAAATTAGAACTTTAAAAAAAAAAGTGTTATGCTTGGTAAAACCCAAACAGTGCATTCCAACATAAGAATATCATTCCAAGCATGGGGGTGGAAGTATCATAGTTTGGGGCTGCTTTGCTGGGTCTAGGATGGCTTGCCATTATTGATGGACCTATGAATTCTAGATTGTACCAGCAAATTCTACATGAGAATGTCAGGATATCTGTCCGTGAACTGAAGCTTAACCATAAGTGGGTCATGCAGCAAGAAAATGACCATAAGCATACATAAGTCTACAAAGAAATGCTTAAAGCAGAAGAAATTTAACATTTTGGAATGGCCAAGTCAAAGTCCAGACCTTAACCCAATAGAAACATTGTGGAAGAACCTAAAAAGATCAGCTCATGCAAGGAAGCCTACCAACATCACGAAGTTGAAGCAGTTTTTTAAGGAGGAATGGGCTAAAGTTCCTCCAACCCATTGTGTAAGATTGATCACTAAGTTACCAGAAACATTTGGTTGAAGTTATTGCTGCTCAAGGAGGTCACACCAGTTACTGAAAGAAAATGTTCACATACTATTTCCAACAAAGATTTTTAATGTTGAATAATTTTGTTCAATAAATAAATGTAAACTATATTTTGCATCTTTTGTTTACTTCGGTTCTGTTTATCTAGTTTTAGGACTTAGATGAAGATCTGATCACATTTCAGGTCAAATTTATGTAGAAATACAGAAAATTGTAAAGGGTTCACAAACTTTCTAGCAGCACTGTGTGTATGTGTGTTACATATATATTTAATATTTAATATCTGTTACTCAGTAAAAACTCTGCATGACCAGCAAATTGGAACAAATCCAGGGAGGTAGATGCAGGTGCAGGCTTTCTTTAATTTTTTTAACTAAATTTAAACTGAACAAAAACCAAACACAGTCAAAGGAAGGTTCGAAAGGCTAGAAAAACACAAACAGGTACAAACCAAGAATCTAACTGGGAGACCACAACAGCAGATAACTACACACATAACCACAATATAAAATAAATGCCCAGCAACCAAGATGGCAAAACACAGATCTTACATAAGGGAGCTAATCAAGGGAATCACAAGACAGGTGCGCACAGGAAATCAGTGGAATAACCAAAAAGAAATTGTGTGTGAGGTTCCCCTCTGGTGGTCTGTAAGGGAATTGTCCATGGTGGACATGATATAGCACCCCGCTTAAGGTGCGGCTCCTGAAGAGCCCAAAATTTAAGAGGGCCTGGACCCCTGGGTGGAGCGACCTCCCTGCCGGCTGGGGTAGTGGGGTGGTTGGTTTGGCTTAGGCGACGACCTCTGTGAAGCAAGGAGGTGGAGTGACGTCCCAGGCAGGGTATCAGCTGTCATCAGCAGGGTAGGGAAAAGGAGTGCCATCCCCAGTGGGGTAGGGTGGGGGTGTGATGTCCTCAGCGGGGTAGGGATGGGGGGGTGAAGAAGAAATCACTGACCTGGGCTGGAGCCATATCCGTGAAAAAACTTTCTTGGTTAAAGCCGTGCAGCAAGCTGACTCCACATGGTGCTCATCATCTTAAACTGCTGCTGCTCCAAGAAAAGGAGGTTCAGGGCTGTTCATTCTCATTAAGCCTGCTGCATCCATGTTAAGGCTTGGCATTCTGTAACAAATCCAGGGAGGTGAAAGCAGGTGCAGGCAAACTATGTGCAAGGTTGCCCTCTGGTGGTCTGGAGGGGAATTTTCCCTGGTGGACATGACCAATTCGGGCCCTGCTGAACACAGTGTCCAGTAAACATATTCACTTAAAGAACATATAAATTTCAAGGTAAATAAAGTGAGTAAAGATATTTCTGCACCTCCTTATAATTCAGTAATGTATGTCTTTTTAAATGAATATAGATGATTTGCTGAGGAAAACAATCGCTGTTTAAATGTAGCTGTTTTAGCTCGCTGCCGCTGGGGGTTTATCACTACCTACTGCTAGCCTCTAATTCATATAGCCACTGCTACCAACTGGCACTGGGGGTTTATCACTACCTACTGCTAGCCTCTAATTCATATAGCCACTGCTACCAACTGGCACTGGGGGTTTATCACTACCTACTGCTAGCCTCTAATTCATACAGCCACTAACACATATAGCCACTGCTACCAACTACCACTGGGGGTTTATCACTACCTACTACTGTGGAATCTCTGTTTTCTAGTAAATCAGTGGTCAAGTTCAAAAAACGAGACAGGAATTAAAATGGGATTCAATTGTCTTTATTATCCATTTTATATGAGAAAATTAGACAGCTAGCATAGTACACATCTTAGTTAAATAATGCTAACACCACTGGTCACTGGAATTTGTTTGATGGACGGACTCTCTGGGTGGTCTTATAGGCGCAAGTTTCTCCTGACATGCACAGAAAATCCAGATACGTTATTCAATTACAGAGTTAAAAATTCCTGTCACATAGTCATACACACTTTATTCAAGTCAGGAAATAAAATATCCTCTTACCCAGTCAGATATTACTTTGTTCAGTTCCAAAGTTCAAATTTCCTCTTCCTTCCAGGCGGCTGAAACCAAGACCTACTGGAAAATAGTCACTGTACAATTGCGTGGTTAAACATTTTCTGTCCAAAATGCACACACTCTCATTCCATTCACTCCCAGTGAATCTCTGCATGCGAGTGGGTAAATCATAAATATGATAAAAATGTTTCATTTTTTTTTAAATGATAAAAGCCTGTTGTCCAGTGAGCAGTACTGTTCTGTGAAATTAAAACACAGTGTACTTGAATCTGCAATAAACACACAGAGATGCATCGGTTTCACTGAGTGTCTGTTAGCTCTGTGTCGGGGGCTTTGAAGGAGATTTTCACACAGGCTGGACTGTCCACTGAAAACGGTTTGATTTGCTAAAATATTGAATTCCACCAAGATTGATGAATAATAGAGACACTTTGGTAAACATTTCATTGCCACATTTTATTGAAATTTTTGGGGAAGCCAGGCTTCCCACACATATAAACACAAATTACACACACTCACTCACTGATTCACTTTTACTCTAGACACACACATACCCACTTTACAGTGTTTTGTAAATGTTTCATAAATTGTCTTTCACTGTTTCTCTGAATGATTAATTGATTTTGTTGCATGAAATAGTGTCTCTGTTTGTATCTCTCAGTGGCTGTGACACTGGATCCTGATACAGCTCATCCTAAACTCAGAGTATCTGATGATGGAAAACAAGTGACATGTGGAGACACACAGCAGGATCTCCTTGATACACCACAGAGGTTTGATGAATGTATTAATGTTGTGGGAAAGCTGAGTTACTCCTCAAAGAAATTTTATTATGAGGTGCAGGTCAGTGGGAAAACTGCATGGATATTAGGAGTCATGAGAGAGGACATTAACAGGAAGGGGGACATTACTCTGACTCCTCAGAATGGATTCTGGACTGTGGGACTGAGGAATGAGAATCAGTATAAGGCTCATGCTGGTCCTGATGTCCTCCTCACACTGAGAGAGAAGGTGGAGAAGGTGGGGGTGTTTGTTAATTATGAAGAGGGTCAGGTCTCCTTTTATGATGTGGAGTCCAGCTCTCATATCTATTCTTTCACTGCTCAGTCTTTCACTAAGAAGAAACTCTATCCATTCTTCAGTCCTCAGTACAATGGAAGGGGTAAAAATTCAGCACCACTGATCATCACTGCTGTTAATGAATGAATCTGTTTTATCTATTACATGTTTAACTGTTTTTAATTTTTATCACAGCTGGCTATAATCATCAATTACATAATAAAACAAAATAATTTGTGTAAAATATGATTTAAGACAAATGTTATTTTGTATAAAATAGAATTAATAAACTCTGTTAACAGTGTGTTTACATGAACACTAATAATAAGATCATTATCCACGTTCAGCAGTTAAAATCAGATTGAAGCTGTTATTAGATGGAATTCTATAAAGACTCTGTGATGTTAGTCTAGTTACTGGACTATTCAGTGTTTGTGTGCTGTTAATCTGATTTCTCTTTCTCTGGAACTCAGAAAGTAGAAAGTTAACAGCTCAGAAAAGGACAGAGGTTTGTGTGATTTCTAACTGTAAAACACAGAAAAGTGACTCCATTTGTGGGTAAAAGTGTCAGAAAGTGTAAACTTTAAAAACCGTCCTTCTTCTTCAGTGGTATGTGTTTAGATCTGTGATGGTGTTTGGTTTAATCAGCAGTGTGTTAGTGCTTCACACGCCACATGAAATTAATAAAGGTCCAAAAATGCAGTTTACTACTAGTTTATCAAGTTTAGTATTAAGAGATTTATTACTAAAGTGGAAAATGATGGAACACAATTTAGTATGTACAGTTACACAGAGCTGAGATGAGACAATGCTCTAATTGTGCTCTAAATATATAAATATTTTTTTTATTTAAATGTTTTGTACTCAGTGGTGTTCATGCTGTTTTGAAGCTTGAATTCTTTATTATTAGTCTTGATCTATTGTTAAAGTTTTTACAACTTCACAGTAAACCCAGTCTAACAACACATTTTGTGGTTTGTGTCACTCTATTCGTTTGTGTTTCTTTGTGATTTTCCCTGTGACTGATTATTAATGTATTCTTGGGTCCAGCAGGATATCAGTGTGATTTTCACTCATAAACATATTGACAGATTTTCACTGAAATTAACAGGAATGAAGGGGACGAAGATGATTCTTTCACCACCATAAATAATAAACTCTTCAAACTTTATCCAAATTCAGCACTGATTTTTTGTGTGTTTTACCAAGATCCCCAAGCTGGGCTGGTGCCTCCGTTCCCCGACCACTTTCTCAGGGACAACAGTGCAGTGATTTTCCTTCAGCATGCGAGTGAGTTTCTCAGACTGTTGCTGCATGAGGCAAAGGCACTGCACTGCCACCTCCAGCATCGAATTAAATCAAACCAATTTCTACAAACATATGCTATGGCAAAGGGAAAATTTAAATGCAGACAGTGTAGACCTATCTACAATGTACAGAAACATTTCCATGTTGCCATGTTTTCTAAGTGAAGTGCATGCCAAGAAGGCGGGGTCAATTAGCATATGAACGAAACATTTCTACTTCTAAAAGTTCTACATTTATATTTATATTTGTATATTTAAGATTCACATAATTTCCTTTTGTGGATCAATAAAGAACATCTAAAATCAATAAAATATGTTTAAGATTTAGATTTAGAGTTACATTTACATTTATTTTTAACATCTATATTTATTCTTTTCTATTTATGGGACTTTTTGCTCTGATCAGTTGATATTGATTTTGTTTGCTTTGTTTTGTTTTGTTTTTTTTTGGATATTTGTACCTAAAGCACATCTTTCTGTCCAAAATGAATAACAGCACCGGAGACATACCTGGCCAATCCACACCTATTTCAGTTGGCAGAGGTAGAAGAGTGCTAGGAATTTCAATTCCCTTTTCGACAGATAGCCCAAATGTTTGTGGTAATAATGGTAGACCAGGTATTGCAAGAGGGGCCTGTTTAGTAAGGGGTTTTGTGAGTCAGATACAACAAACATCCAACCAGATATCACACATAGGCCTCGAGTGATTATCTCATCTACTTCAAATACTGAACATGGCATGTCTGACATGTTAGGCCAAATGAGCTTGATTGTCCATCAGATTGGTCAACAGTTGCCAGACAGTACTTTGTCTCATCTCAGCCCACAAGGTTTGGACTCGGATGCACCCAAGAGTCCAAGAATTCAAGAGGAGATGGTTTGGACACAACTGACATTGCAGAATGGGAAGATCTGATGAGAACATTTGTTTAAAAAGGGAAACTTGAGTATAGAAGAACATGTGGAAGAGATCCTTGTACATCTGTGATGTAAAGCAAAAGGTGTAGTCAAATTTTGGATCAGAAACAGTGACTCTGACACCACAGTCTGTCCATGTTCTATCTATAGCTTACTGCGTAAACATTTTAGTTGTAATCAGTACTCACCAGTCCCTCTTGCAGTCTTTTACACTTCCTTGCCTGAGGGAGATGAACATCCGTACAATTACTGACTGAGGCTCAACAGGGCAGCAGATGTGGCCTCTGAGTGTCTGCAAGAGCTGCGTAAAACACTGGACATCCCCGGTGTGGAAATTGTCCAAGCAAACATCTGGCTATGACGTTCCGATCCAAACCCATTGACAAGTGGTCAGCACATGAAATGCAGGCAGTTTTTAATGACTATCAGTCTGAACTGAGCTTCAAAGCTGTCAGCAAGTGCAGATGTGAGAAAGTCTTTGTCAATAAGGATGTTGTTAATGCAGCTCCGTTCCCTGTTACCAATGTGTGTGAGTTACAGCAGAATAGAGGTACAGATTATTCTGCTCCTGAGAAAGTCATCGACATGTTAGAGAAAGTCCTACTGAACAATGCTAACAGACCGCAGTCTCATCCTAGATGTCAGATTAATGTCAAACATCCCAAGAGCCACATATCTACACATACATACCACAGACCACATACCTGAGAAAGTGAGTACTGTTAAGCTTAAGCGCAGTGTGACACTCCAATCTTACAGTAAACACCTTGTCTTGTAAGCACAGTAATGTACCAATGCATAGTATAATGTTCCTTGCTCTATTACAGTATATATGTCCATCTCAGATGTTACCCCAGTCTTACAAATATGTTGGTTAGTAAAGGCTCTCTCCATGACCAGTTATTCCTCTCTCTCTTTCTCAGTGCATTGTGCTGTGTGGCCTGTGGGCCAGTGTGCAGTAGCGCAGGCCGTCTGGGCCACACACACCGTCCTGCTCCTCATGCTCGTCTCTCTCTCTCACACACCTCTACATCTTTGTCTCCTTACAAGAAAAACACCTCTTCTCTTTATGTCTGTTACTTCAACTCATTACATGACCATATTTAAAGTGGTTTGTACCATTTTACATAATAAGGAAATGTCCAAGACCATCTTCCCATATTGCAAAGTGTTTACTGGCTGCTAAATCATCACAGGGAACCCCCCTGCTCCTTCTAGAAGTCTCTGTCCATGTAGCAAAATCCATGTGCATGTCCTTCTTTTTTACCTTAGAAACCGGTCATGATCTTTCTTTGTCTCAAGGTCAGACCACCGACAACTGCACTGAATCATTATGATAATGGAAAGAGGAATAGACCATGGTCTAGTCCAACAAAGACCTTTTTCTTGATCACAACATGTCTCTGTGTTCTGAAAACTGGAGGCAAAGCAACCTGCACATCTGCATCAGTGACATGACGACGTATAGCCTAGATGTATAGTATAGAGTGGCATCAGTGGAGTTTACCTTTCTTGGCCAGAATCCACAACAGTCTGAAATCACATACTTACGTACTATTCTAGACTGTTATTGAATATGATTACTAACCAGTTTTCTTGTTACAGTCTGAATTTTAAAAACCTCTTGTGACCTTCAACCCTACCAAAAGGTCTGTATTGCATACCAGCCTTCTGTATTTTCTGGATTATTAATTAATTGGAATGTAAGGTCATGTAAGGAGTTTTTGATTTGAGATAGTTAGGGGGAGTTCATTTCACCACCTGGGTGCCAGGACAGAAAACATTTTTGATGCATTTCTTAGATGTACATTGAGAGATGGTGGATCTAGTTGAGCCATGATAGAGGCTCAAAGGAAGCTATGTACAGAGTGGAGTTTGGTAAGTGCTCTAAGATAAGTGGGCACTGGTCAATTTTTTTTTACTTTAAACGCATCAGTGTTTTAAATCTGATTCGAGCTACAGGAAACCAGTGGAGAGAACATAGCAAAATTTTACTTATAGTTTATTTTCCCTCTTATTAACAATTATTCTGTATCCGTATTATGTTTTTACATTTGACTTTTCTTTTGACATCTGTTTGTACTTGTTGATCGTCTGCACACATATTTACCAATTTTTTGAGGTTGTAGTGACGCGATATTTTTATTTTTTCACATCCTCATCCTCATTTCACATACCTGTGATTTTAAGTCAGTCTGTTGCTCTTGTATCAGATTCACTGAGAATATACTCTCTATCTTTTCTATGGCATAATAAACACCTTTTTGACTGAGCTTCTGGCCTCAGCATTGTTCTTTCTGCTCTTCTTCAGTGGAATTTTCTCCACTAGGAGGTGTGGGAGAAATTGAAGAGATGAAAACAAGTCTTGCACCTCCATTCTGGATTAGTTGCAGGTTCAAATAGTGTGTGGAGGCAGATCTGCCAGGAGTGAGTTGTATATAGACTATGTATATAAATCAGTTCTATATGTTCATAGAATTACATTATAATTAATGGGTAGTAAAAATCTCCTCCAACCCCATCTGCATTGCAGGTGACCCCATTTGGGGTCAAGGCCTCAAGGCTGAGAACCTATGGTTAAAATGAACAAAGAGGTGCATGGATGGGACAAACAATGGTGATCAGTGATTAGTCAGTGATAAATTTGCTGAAGGGATCTAAAAGTTGCCAAATTTAGTGACAAATCACTAAGTTGGCAACACTCCACATCTCGCTCAACACTTGTCACCACTAAAAAAAAAATGAACTACACTTCCCAGAATCCTCTGCAACTGAACTACTCATATGACCACTCACATGATCAGTACCCACTTTCACAGTCTCCAGACTTCTGATTGCCCTCACCTGTTTTCAATTTCAACTGAGGCTTCGGAAGCTGATCTGTTTGAGCAGAGTGTACAGATGAGGAAATAAAAGAGCTGAACAGACTAAAGGACTAAAGTGCTTTGCTCTTTATGGCTACGTTCACTACAATCTTCTTGGAACAGTTAAGATTATTTGCTCTGGTCGAATCTGTCCAGTTGACAGATACATCTTCATATCCACAAGTGACCTACAGTGGCCCTAAAAAGTGTCTGGACACTTATGACACATTTGTATGAATATATGAAATGTATGAATTTCACTGCATTAGAAAACAACATCAAACCAAGTGTCATTTATTTTAAAGAAAGCTACTACAAACACACTTTTCAAGCAAAATATCTCCCAAAAAAAATTATTAAATTTAAATATTTGAAAATAATAGATATAATGGTCATAATTAGAAAAAAAAAGTGTTTGGATTATTCTGGTTGTGATAAACTGCACCATGTGGTTACTCTACTAGAGGCACCTGTATTAAATTGAAGGTAATTGACTATATACATTAGCTATAAATTACCTTGGGTCCAGCTGGTTAAATGTAATTCGAAAAATGACTAAGAGAAAGAAGGAAGATTTGAGAAAAGGTCTAGCATCATCTGTTTGCACAAAGAAATCCACTCTATTCACCAGATCAGCAAAACTTGGAAAAAAAAAAGTTTAGGATAAAGAACTTCTGAATGAAAACAGACGACATACAGGCAGACCCAGAAAGACCACCAGCAGACTGGGCAGGATAATTGTGAGTAAGATCAAGAAAAACAGATGAGAAACAACAGCAAGTATTGCTTCAGACATCAACAGGAATGACCAGATACAACTAGAGCACAAAATGTTCAAAACAGGGTCAATGGGAATGGGTACAGAGGGAGAGTAATGCAGTGGAAACCATGCAGCAGCTTCAAGAATAAGAAAGCAAGGGTGAAATTTGCAAAAGAATATGCACAGAAAGACAGCAGCTTCTGGAGAACTGACTTACTTTCAGATGAATCCAAATTTAACTTGTATGGATCTGATGGTAGAGTGTTAGTGTGGAGAAAGTAAAGAGAAGAATTCAAACCAACCTGCACTAAGGGTATTATAAAGCATGGAGGTGACTGGAGCTGTTTTTTCTACGGTGGTGTTGGTGAGCTTGTGTTCATTGATGGCATCATGAACTCAGAAGTTTACAGAGGTATTTTGGATGCAAACTTGCAGAAATTAGCAAAGAAATTCTTCAAGCAACAGAAGTGAATTTTTCTGCAGGATAATGATCCAAAGTATACCAGCCACCTTTTAAAAGGAAACTTTCCAGACCCCTGACCTAAACCCTATAGATCATCTATGAGATGCAATGGAGAAGAAATTAGCAGATTGTCAGTGCTCTAGTGTGGATGATCTGAAGGTTTTGTTGGTTGAAACATGGAGAAATCTTCCACCACAACTGCAGAAATATAAAAAATAAAACAAAATAAAAATACTATGTCCATCATACAAACTCAAAAACTACTCGAATACTTAATTTTAAAGTTTGTTTATTCTTTATTATTTATTATTTATTTCTCTATTCTTTTTATCACTTATTATTATTATCATTATTATTAGGGGGCCAAGCACCAAATCCTATTATTATTCTACCTTTTCTTATCCTTCTTCTTCTGATTCTTCTTCTTCTGGTTAGGGTGTCTATGGCAGCCCATGGAACAGTACAGTAAAAAGTTGTGAAATTTGGCACACTGACTGGGGAAGGTCTAAGGAACATTCTGACCAAATTTGGGCAAAGTGCTGCCAATGATCTAGGGCCACCAGCGGGTCAAATTTGGGCCTAATTTGGAAGTACTTTTATGGTCACAACTTTTGAAAAAAATTTGTGAAAAAATGTTTTTTCGCTACTCTTCCTACAAATTTTGTCTAATCTTCACCAAATTTGGCAGACGTCATCTTCAGAGTAAGCCTCACAAAATTTATCAAAAGAATTCTGAATACTCCAAAATGTATGCAAGAAATTTCGTGCCAGAGCAATGTACCAGTCAGAAGTTACAATAACATATTAAACATGCTTACATCTAACTACCATTTTTGCTACTCCTCCTCCAAGTTTTGTCCAGTCTTCACCAAATTTGGCTCAGATTGTGAGACCTGTCTGAACAAATCTATCAAAGGAATTTTGGTATTCAAAACCATTCTCCTGTAATGCACCTGCAAAAGCAGAAAAAAAACAGGATGTGAGGGTGCATCTCAGCAATGCATCTTTATATCATCATGAAACTTGGCAAGTATCTTCAGAACCAAGCCCTAAATATACCCAAGAATTTTTGTGACTGTGCCATCTTGTGGTCAAGTACTGTAACAACTTAACTTTTTCCCCTCATATCATTTGACAAATTTGTGCTAAATTCACAAATAGTTTTTTTAAATAGTTATTATTAGCTAAATAGTTATTTTTTTCTTATAATTCCCTGGAGAATGCTGAAGTGAATGCACACCAACATCTGAGGAGTAGTAGAAATACATCCTACAACACTTCAGGGTTTTTTGCCATGAGATTTCTGTAAGTGGAGTGGAGTGGAGGCATTGTACATTGTAGTGGAGTTTACACTGGGGGAGTTTACATTACAATCCAAGTGACATGCACTATGATGTCACACCCAAATGACAGAGAATGTTTGTTGATTACAATTATATATTTCGATCTTACAACTTAAAAGAAAAAAAGTGCTATGAATATGCAGTGCCTCTAAACTTTAGTGCTATAAATAAATCCACACCTCTTTCAGAAAGAACCAAGAGTTAGGTAACTTCATGTTATTTACAGCTGCACATACCTTCATTTTATAGTGCATTACAACAGAGAAGACTAAAGACAGTTCTTACCTTCCTGACTTGTTTAAGAAGCCCTGTTATTTTTGCTCACACTTCACCATAAATACTGGAGTCTTGCTGGAGTGTATCTAGTATTTCCAAAAGTGGGCCATATTCATGGAATATTCTTAATATCGCTGCTGTAATCACACACCACCTTCTTCGACACAGCATGAGTGTATTGCATGTCTTGATTACCCAAAAAAGACCTGTATATGTTTTTACACTTTGCTGATTCCTTGATGAGAGTTGCAATGGTTTGAACAAAGTTCAGCTACCAGACACACCTCCAGTTTTACTTCTTTTACTTCAAGTTGTCATTACCAGAACACTTGGGAGAGTGCTGCATGATTGCCACGCTCTGCCTCATAGGAATCAGTTTTGATGCTGCAGTCATTGTCACCCTGGCATGAACTGGTGGAACCTGAATCACTGCATGTCTTCTTTATCTTGCTTCAATTGGTCTCTCTCTCTCGAAAAAAAAATCTTTTTGCATCATTATGAATGCAATTTGCTTAGACAATTACCTGATAATGTAATTACTTGTAATTACTTTAACATAGCGTCATTGCTCCTGGTATGTGAATCCTTGAAGGCATACCGAATTAATTGAGTACCTTACCATACCGAATTATTTTGGATACACATTTCAGAACTGAAGCTACAAAAATGGCAAAGCACTTCCTCATTTGGATAATCTCCCACACAGTTCCCCTAGAGGTCAACAGCACAGAACAGTCACCAGATGTACGAATATGCATGTAATAAGCCACGTGCAGAATTGTGTAGATTTATACCAATGACTGTATATATGGGTAGATGTCATAACAGGGGTTTAAAAGTGAAACCAAAATGTCTCTGAGGCCCTCCAGTGGCTGGCTGCAGTACAATTTTTAACCCCACCTATTCCCATAATATAATTTATAATTATAATTTGTAAATCTGTAAATCTTTGGCAATAGTGTTCTGCAAATTTTTACAAGTTCAGTTATTTGATAATAATTAAAAGGTTGTGGTTGAGGTGAATGACAGTTTTAGGGTGGCTGAAATAGCAGTCTAGCCCCATGAACACACACTTTCTAATTCTGTAGGAAAGTCATGTCTTGTAAACTGTTCTAGCAGACCCTCTGGGAATTTCTTGCAGTTTTTCCTGGTATGTGGCTCATTTTGATGCCTGAGTTAGTTCATTAACTAGCTAGCTAGCTACTGAAACACCTTAAAGGGAAGAAAAATATAGGTTTAGTCTAAACATTGACTGCTGTTTACTGGTACATTTACAGTTGGTATATTACATTTGATACTAATATTTACATTAATATGATGGATTAGCTAATGTCAGCTACCTAGCAAATGGTAGCTCAATCAGCCATGGATCAAAACTCAATTTTTTTTCCTGACAACAGTAAAATTAATATATTTGTGCAAATTATATGACTACGGTTTAGCAACATATGTGCTTACCACTTTGTGCACCAGTATGGAGGAATTTCCTGTTATCTATATCAATATCATTTGTTAATCAGTATTATATCAATCAGTATCTATGCAACAGTATTGAAAAGTGACCTTAAATCACCTCATGTATTAACTTTCAGAGCCTTATTTATGTACTACACTGTACCATTTCTGGTGCATTGGAAGGGTGACTTTGGGCCTGTGATCCTGCAGGGATGTTTCTGTGAGAACGGACTGGTGTGACCTTGTAGATGGTGTTTTTTAAGGTGAAGGCTAATGCTGTTTTTGAAAACATAAACTGACAGAACTCTCGCCATGGTTACAACTGAGATAAGGGGAAAGTGAAATAACTGGGGAGAGATGCCGGTGTGTGATTAAAAGAAAGAAGAGAAAACTCCATCCGATGAGATCATTGTTTTAGAATAGTATAAACGCGTATAAACCTACTGCACAAATTCAGTCAAAATATCAACTTTAAATTCAATCAAATTTTGGCATCAAACCTGCACAGTCCCATGTGTTCTATTCATATATAGACTCATTGATTTATACGTATGGATAGGAGCTTTGTGTGTGTGAATTTTTTATTTTTGTTTCATTTTTTGCATGATTGCTATTAGCTAACTGCTGTTATTGCTGTTACTTCTATCTACATTACTAGGCCTGTAAAATCTTTAAATTTGCACAATTGCAGTTGAATTTTAACTACTTTAAAAATTTACTATTTGGACGTATATGAACAGGCTCAGTTAACATCTTATGCTGCCATAGACAGACAGCAGCATAGAGTTAAACTATGGAACATTATTATGAGGAGTCAAAATGATAATTTTATAGCAAACTTTACTGTCTTAGATTCAAACTATATATTTACCCAGTTTTTAGTCAATTCTATCTTAATTGTACATCATTACATATTCACTTCATGTGTTTATGGAGTGATTTGGTTGACACTATATAGTGTGGTGTATATCCAACAGAACATCATTTCAGATTCAGCCAGTGGAACAGAGTGACTCCAATAAGTACCTGATGGAAACTATCTTCATGTTTTCACCTTTAGGACATTTTTTTTTTACTCAACCAGAAATTTAATACATTATCCACAATATAGGTGAAAATAAAGTTTTCCAAAAATAGGATCTTAAACTTTTTTTTTTTTTTACTTTACGTACATAAATCATAAATGTTAAATGAAAATTTCTTCTGACAACTAATTGTTGTTGTCTTGATCAGTGTAGCTATCGTTAGTTAAACAGCAAAAAAAAAAAAAAGTAAAAGTAAATGTACTTTCACATGGTGTTTGCTGTAAAGTACATGATATAAATAACAAAATGAGTAAACACAGTGACAAATATTTAAATAAGTCTTTATATTGTGAAATAATTCAATAAATAAATAATACTATATTCATTAATAAAAAGAATTCATCATACCCATTTTCACAATAACACTGTCACCAGATAAAATGTCAGCATTGCAGTTCATTTTTATTTCATAATAACAAGCTCTATTTCAAAATATCTTTTTTTCAAAAGACTACTTTTACTTTATAATGCTTTCTTCATTTCATAATCAGACTTTTATTTCATAATGAGACTTTTATCATATTGTGTTGTAATCTGTCAGTCAACACCAGTAGGGCTAAACTTTTGCAATCAATAATTTTTGCCTGAGGTGGGCAATACATTTCTAGCATGTTTCTTGTATGGCAAAGTTTGTCATCTACATCAGATTACCGGTCTTTATAAAAATACACAGAATGTTATAAAGCCTCCGTCATTACCATCAGCAGCTGTTACAGACTCTTCACTCTTCAAGACTCTGTCTTGAACATGAACAAATGGATTGTTTTTACTTTATCATCCTTTTCCCCCAAAATGAATTTGGAGGAGAAACTAAAAGTTGTTAGACTGAGCACATATTATTCAATCAAAGTAAGAAGTAACAAAAGGTCAGATGACAAAACTTAAAACTTTTAGTGTGTGTGTGTGTGTGTGTGTGTCTATAATTGTAAATATAACCATAATTTTAATACTTGGATGAAATTTTTTTTATTTAAATGAATGTGAGTGTGTTACTGTCTAAATGAGTTTGCTTAATTAAGAATTAATTAAGAATTAAATTAATCACAATTAATTTTTCACAAATAAGCAGCTGGAAGAATTGTTAATTGTTAAAAATGTTAATAATTTGACATGTTGTTTAGTTGCTTAACAACATACAGGCCAGCAGAAAATTAGGGATTAGGGAAATCATTTGTTGGTTTGCCTGAAATGCAGTTACCTAACACAAGTTAAGATATAACATATATAATGTAAAATTAATTAAACATTGTTACCATTACTAACATACTGATTTGTACCAAAATAGTAATAGATGTTCATGCTCCCAAAACTAATCTGCAGAATGTGCAGAAAATAATAAACTCTACTGGGGTTAACAGTTTAACATGATTTTTTATATTTAAAACAATACTTTTTGTTTATTGCCTATAGTTCTGGGAAGCCATCCGGTGATCACGTTGGAGAGTTATGATAACTCAGGAGGGATTAATCTAGTGTGTGAGTCCAGAGGCTGGAAACCTGAACCTGATGTTCTGTGGCTGGACAGAGAAGGAGCCACTCTGCCTGCTGAAGATACACAAACACACAGAGACACTGAGGGCTTCAGTGTGAAACGCCGCATCACTGTTTATGATTATAGCGACTCCAACAGGTTTTACTGCAGACTTCTACAAAAACATCACATGATGGAGACAGAGGTTATCATTAATAGTAAGTGGCTATGATTTAAAATGCTTAGATATAGACTTTAACATTCTACTGTAATCATTACAGATGAGGTGATTAAAAATGAAACATGAGCATGATGAACACACACTATTTTTTCACCAGAACTTATGCATTATTATTATTATATCTATTGGTAATTTTGCTACAGTTCTGTCTATAAGAGTGTGTTTTGTAGTTATCAATAATTCTTGTACAGTTTCCTTAAAATATCTGTAACTCTGTAATCTTGGTTTCATTTTAGGTAAAGTCTTTGGTGTTTGGAGGTGGGCTTTGGGCGTTTCAGTTTCAGCAGTTCTTACTGCTGTTGGAGTGATGGTAATTGCATTTATCTATTACAAGAAATGTAATCTTTAAATCATTTTGCTTCATAACATCTCTAGTTTAAATTATATTGCATTTTATACCATTTAGTCCACAGGTTCCCAGCTCTGGTCCTGGAGAATCTTCCGTCCTGCACATTTTAGGGTTTTTCCTGCTCTAACACACTCACTTTAACTCAGTGTTACGTCCCGTGACGTAAATTATATTGTGTATACTGGTGATTGTGTCTCCCCCTTTTTTTTTCCTCTCTCTCTCTCTCTCTCTATCTCTCTCTCTCTCTCTCTTCACACAGCGCTCCAAACTATCAGCAGGATTATGAGGAGGGTCTGGTCTCTTTTTATGATGTGGAGTCCAGCTCTCATATCTACTCTTTCACTGCTCAGTCTTTCACAAAGAAGAAACTCTATCCATACTTCAGTCCTCAGTACAATGAACATGCTAAAAATTCAGCACCACTGATCATCACTGCTGCTACTGAATAAATATCTGTTTTTTATAACACTTGAAACTTTTTTACAGAAGGATATAATCACTTACTTTTAAGTTAGTTATTTAAAATAAACAAACTCTGTAAACAGTTTAAACATGTAGACTGTAAAATGGAGTGTGTTTACTTTCTTTTTTTATTATTAATAATAAAAACTATCTCCTGAACATTTGGGAAAAGTAGTTGATTTGATCAGGTTAGAGCTGCATCTCTCCACAGATCTAATATGGAGGATACACTGACATATGGCAGTAGTGAGCAGCTGTGATTAATGTGATTTACTGTTTTATTTATTTGCTGTTTTCTATTTACTGATTTTTTTTTATTAAAGGTTCCCTGTCCTTATGGGGATATTTTTGTTGCATAATTTAATATGTAATTTAATGTCTCCAGATCCATGGTGACTCTGACCAGGATAAAGTGCTTACTGAAGATGAATGAATGAATGAAATGAGTGAGAGTGAGAGAAAATAAATCACTGAGAATTGCTGAGGATCAGTACTGCCCCACTGTCACTGACTGGCACAAAGCTCCTCATTCTGAAAAGTGTTTGGGAGAAACACCATTCAGAAATACATCACACTTACGGAACAAAGAAAGAAAAAAACTGTAAAATCAAATAAAATATTTTGAAAGACAATTTTAATATAAAATATAATTTGAAAATGTAGAACTCTACTGGTATTTTACAATAAGGTTATATATTTTATTCAATTATATTAAAACTATTTTATTTTAATTTAATTTAATTTAGTGTTAGATATGAGACAACTTTTGCTGAGTGGCTAGAGCAGATCCAGTGAAAAATACACAGACATTAGTGGATTAAACTGCACAAGTTGGCGTGTGAACTGTTTCAGAAATCAACAAATAAATGCAGGCCGCTCCACATAACGCATAAATGCACACTGAGAGATATACAAACACAGTTTTTCTTAATCCATATGCCACTTTACTGCAAACTAAGGTCAATGTTCTCAAAATAATTGTCTAAACACAGTGGTCTAAACACTTTTTTTTTTTTTTTTACAATTTTTTTTCAGTGGTTTCAAAGAAATTACAAATTTCATGTGCCATTTTCTCTAAACATGAGCATGATGATGTGATGTTCACTGATAAGTTAAAAATTGTAATCATTGGCAAATCACAGTGGTATAAGAGACATAGAAACTCAAAAACTATTCAAAATACTCCATTTTAAAATTTATTTAGCCTATTTCTTTATTTGTTTATCTACATATTATTCATGCATGCATTTTCAGGTAAAGGAATCCTGAAAGTAAACTCATATTTTTGCATTCTCAGTGTTTGATCTTCTTTGTATTATATTTGACTGGCTGTGATGTGATGGATGGGTGCAGGGACAGACTTCATGATGCTGGGTGGAATGTTGGCAGGTCACTCTGAGAGCGGGGGTGAGACCATCGAGAAAAAGGCCAAAAAGTACAAACTGTTCTACGGCATGAGCTCTGATACGGCCATGAAGAAGCAGGCAGGAGGAGTAGCAGAGTACAGGTGAGAGAAAGACTGACAGCATACTGAGTACAGGAGAAAAAAATCAGAATGTAAAGTCATTACACCGTGTTTTAACGTGTGTAATGTTATCAGACAGGATATCAGGCAGCATGCAGTAAAGATATATTCTATAATTCCTGTTGTTCCTGTTGTACCAGTCCCTGGAAATGAGTTTCAGTCCTGACTGAGAGCAGCTCTTGTTTTAATAGAAAACAAAACTCACACCTATTGTGTAATTTTTATCTAGTACAAGTTGTGTTCTACTTTCTGTCTTTTATATAGCTAGCATACCAGGTAGCTCATCACTACAGGCTCCTGTTAGTGAAAATATGCTTATTTATGCTTATTATGCTTATTTTTAGAGTGAACTCATATAATGAACTTTAAGTTTTTTTCTCCACTGTTGTTACACAAGCCAATAATACCATACACTAATATACTACCTTAGGTGGTAAAACTTGCTGTGATGCCCAGTGTAATGCCTGTTATTTTAAAAGTCCAGATTAGTTCACCATTTACCTGTCCAGGTGTGTGTTGCGCATGACTACGGGTAAGACAAGTCTCTCTCTCTCTCATGTGGATGCAGGGCGTCTGAGGGGAAGACAGTGGAGGTGCCCTATAAAGGGCCAGTGCAGGTCACTGTGAAGGATGTACTGGGTGGAGTTCGCTCCACCTGCACCTATGTAGGAGCTGCTAAGCTGAAGGAGCTGAGTCGTCGTACCACCTTCATTAGAGTGACTCAGCAACTAAACACTGTGTTTGGAAACAACGACTAAGACATTGCTATTGCTCACGAGTGCCAATCTGGTCTGCCAGATTTACTGCATTAGTTAAAGAGCTAAACTTTTTGTATCTGTACATGTTTTGTAATCTTTCTGTAGTAATGACCTGACATTCACACACAGAATGCACACAGTGATAAACCTCACAGCTTTTCCTGCAGCAGTGTTATGGTTGTGGCTAACATGGCTAAGAGAAATTCACCTGCTTAGCCTTCATATAAAGACCTAACTGTACAGTCTGGTACAGTCTCTGTCTCTCTCTCTCTCTCTCTCTCTCTCTCTCTCTCTGGCATAAAGGACACTTTGATTAACATGAAAGAGAATTGAACACAACGTTACAGCAGTCTGGTGTAAAAGGGGCTTAAGAGGAGAACTGTTTGAGCAGAGTGTACAGATAAGGAGGTGATAGAGCTGGAATTAATGATTAAGTGCTGCCACATCGCTCTCTTTAGGAAGAGATGAAGCAAAGGGACGCTACTATCAGCAGTAAGTTGAATGGCATTGTGGGTAATATAGAAAACCAAAGTTAAAATCACCAACATGAAAAGTTTACACTAACAAAGTCAAATAACACCAATGAAGCTCACATGCTAAATATAGAGATTAATATGCAAGCTGCTCAGGGTGAATTCTTCCCTGAAATAAATGTAAGCATTTCAGGTTCAGCATTTTAAATTTGGGCCTTTACAACTTCACCTGAAATTAGTCATCTCAAAGACACCACCTCCATTCTTAGCATGCTTCCTTAGAAAAAAAAAAAAAAAAAGGTGTGTTTAGTCTCGCATTTAGAAACAGGTTACGCAGGTCACATAAACGAAAGTACACTAAACTGAAATTGTGAACTTTTTACCGTCTTCTTTTTCAGAAAATATTATCCTTACAAAGGAGTGAGTAGGAAGTTTTTGATAGAAGAGATGTGAATTAAATTGTGCACCTAGAGTAATTCATAAAATGTTATTTACATTGTGAAACAGACTGAGGCAATAATGATAAACTGTCTTCCAGGGATTATGTTTATTTGTGTGACTCTCCTGATTCTCTACAGCTTTATGGAATCTCAATCAGGTAAGGAAAAAAAAAAAACCTACTGTGTGCTGGGTGTGTGTGTGTGTGTGTTATACAGTAAATTCTAAGATTGTGATGTTTTTGTGCCTAGAGTGTTCTGTAAGTTTAGTGGAGTTATAAAAGTTGTTTTTGAGAGAACTGATCTCTGGTGCTCTTGTAAACGGTGGTGGGTGACTATTTAAATTAATGATGGTGTGTGGAAGATCTCCTCTCTCAGAGCTGAATAATGTCTTTGGCTCAACAACTGGGGAAAGTGTGTTATGATCAGCAGAGGAGACAGAAAGCCTTCTCTATACAGCCCCTGGCAAAAATTATGGAATCACCAGTCTTGGAGGATGTTCATTCAGTTGTTTAATTTTGTAGAAAAAAGGCAGGTCACAGACATGACACAAAACTAAAGTCATTTCAAATGTCAACTTTCTGGCTTTAAGAAACACTAAAAGAAATCAAGAAAACAAATGTAGTAGTCAGTAACAGTTACTTTTTTTAGACCAAGCAGAGGAAAAAAAATATGGAATCACTCAATTCCGAGGAAAAAATTATGGAATCACCCTGTCAATTTCCTTTCCAACCTGCATCAGATTAGATCTGCTCATTAATCTGCAGTTAAAAAGGAGTGATCACACCTTGGAGAGCTGTTGCACTACGTGGATTGACATGAATCATGGCTCCAACCCGAGAGATGTCAATTGAAACAAAGGAGAGAATTATCAAACTCCTTAAAGAGGGTAAATCATCACGCAATGTTTCAAAAGATGTTGGTTGTTCACAGTCAGCTGTGTCTAAAATCTGGACCAAGTACAAACAACATGGGAAGGTTGTTAAAGGCAAGTATACTGGTAGACCAAGGAAGACATCAAAGCGTCAAGACAGAAAACTTAAGGCAATATGTCTTGAAAACAGAAAATGCACAACAAAACAAATGAGGAACAAATGGGAGGAAACTGGAGTCAACGTCTGTGACCGAACTGTGAGAAATCGCCTAAAGGAAATGGGATTTACATACAGAAAAGCTAAACGAAAACCATCATTAACACCTAAACAGAAAAAAACAAGGTTACAGTGGGCTAAGGAAAAGCAATCTTGGACTGTGGATGACTGGATGAAAGTCATTTTCAGTGATGAATCACGTATCTGCATTGGGCAAGGTGATGATGCTGGAACTTTTGTTTGGTGCCGTTCCATTGAGATTTATGAAGACAACTGCCTGAAGAAAACATGCAAATTTCCACAGGCATTGATGATATGGGGTTGCATGTCAGGTAAAGGCATTGGGGAGATGGCTGTCATTACATCTTCAATAAATGCACAAGTTTACATTGACATTTTGGACACTTTTATCCCATCAATTGAAAGGATGTTTGGGGATGATATCATTTTTCAAGATGATAATGCATCTTGTCATAGAGCAAAAACTGTGAAAACATTCCTTGAAGAAAGACACATAAGGTCAATGTCATGGCCTGCAAATAGTCCGGATCTTAATCCGATTGAAAATCTGTGGTGGAAGTTGAAGAAAATGGTCCATGACAAGGCTCCAACCTGCAAAACTGATCTGGCAACAGCAATCAGAGAAAGTTGGAGCCAGATTGATGAAGAGTACTGTTTGTCACTCATTAAGTCCATGCCTCAGAGACTGCAAGCTGTTATAAAAGCCAGAGGTGGTGCAACAAAGTACTAGTGGTGTGTTGAAGTGTTCTTTTGTTTGTTTGTTTTTCATGATTCCATAATTTTTTCCTTGGAATTGAGTGATTCCATATTTTTTTCCCTCTGCTTGGTCTAAAAAAGTAACTGTTACTGACTACTACATTTGTTTTCTTGATTTCTTTTAGTGTTTCTTAAAGCCAGAAAGTTGACATTTGAAATGACTTTAGTTTTGTGTCATGTCTGTGACCTGCCTTTTTTCTACAAAATGAACATCCTCCAAGACTGGCGATTCCATAATTTTTGCCAGGGGCTGTATATGAAGCAAAGAAAACATTCAAACGCAAAAGGCCATAACTCATAAAAACTCAGAATTGATGTTATATATTTGTGAGCTGCTTCAACTCAAAATTTTCACTTGCACAGCTGATTGGTGTCGAGATAAAGTAAAAAACAAAAAATCCTCTGTCAGCTTGAAAGTATGTGATTCATTAGCTCCCTTTATGGTGTGAGTGTTTGCACTGAGAACAGTGTGAAACACACCCGTCGTGCCTCCCTGCATGGCGAAAAAACCTGCATGATGACAGGCCATTCATCCAAAAAGTGCGGCTCTTCCTGTATGAGATGATCCCAATAAGATCCATAAAATGATTGTCAATTTTACATGATTTAGAAAGCCATACCTCTGTTTACAATAAAGCCCCTTAGCTGACAATAACACAGAATTGTCTATCAGTAGACCTTAAAGACAGGATTGTGTCAAGACACAGATCTGGGGAAGGGCTACAGCTTTACGGTCCTGGAGATTTATATTATTTAAATATTCAAATAATATAAATATTCAAATAATATTTATATTATTTGAATATTTGAAACCTGATCTGCTCATATGGAAAGGCAGCTCTGAGGCTCAAATTCATACAGCTGGGCAATTAACAGGAAAAGTTCCACTTCACTCTTAGAAAAGAAAAGTTTATTTTTCAGGTTTACCCTTAAAAGCTAAATTTTGGGCACAAGCAAAAGGATCTGATACTGTATCTGATTTATCTGATATATGCGTATACATATATATATATATATATATATATATATATATATATATATATAGGGGTTGCTTATCCTTTGCTTGCAATAACTACATCAAGGGTTAAGGTCTCGTGATTGACTTGGCCAGTCTAAAACCTACCACTTTTTCCCCCGATAAAGTCCTTTGTTGAGTTGGCAGTGTGTTTTGGATCGTTGTCTTGCTGCATGATAAAGTTCCTCCAGATTAATTATGGATGCATTTCTCTGTAAATTGGCAGACAGAAATGTTCCTGTAATCTTCTGAATTCCTTCTGCTGCTACCATCATTTGTTACATTATCATAATAATATTATTGTATTAATATTATTATTAGTGAGCCTGTTCCATGCCATGACACTACCTCCACCATGTTTCACTGATGAGCTTGTATGTTTTGGATCATGAGCAGATCGTTTCTTTCTCCACACTTTGGCCTTTCTGTCTCTTTGGTAGAGGTTAATCTTGGTTCCAGAACTTTTGTGGCTCACTTTTTGTGGTTATGCAAAAACATTAAATGTCCACAAACAACCGTGTACCTCAAGTCAGCAGACATTTTCAGGATTCCGTGAAGTGAACTATTAAGGTTAAAATTCAGCTATTTGTGAGGACTACTGGTTGCCCTGCTGTGTGAGGGCCTTTTATATGTTAATGACTGGCAATTGTACGAGAAAGGCGTTAGATGTCTGCTGTGGTCTTAGAGCACAGGGAGGAAAAAAAGCTGGCTGTATTGTAGGTCACAGCAAACTACATTACTGCAGAGAAATATAAACTAAATTAAACAACCTAACAGTGGTGATATATAATAACTACATATTTAACTAGCTATTTTTGACAACCATTACACAAAATAATTTTGATTTGAACCATTTTTTTTTAAATAAGGAGATTTATCTTACCACATTATTGTTAATATCTAAACTATCATATGCTGACATAATGGCTAAAGTTAAATGATCAGTGGATCATTCAATACAATTACCTAGAAATATCAACCAAACAGCCAACCAAAGATGGCAATTTTAGGCTGTAGTGTCCATCCTGAAGAATGACTGAGCTGTTCACTATGTTCATGAACCGAATATCTGCCCTTGACATTTCCTTTTTATCAGCAGTCCTTTCACTGAACTCATGATTGAACTGATTAAGCATGTCCTCCAGTTTAATGACAGAAATTCTGTTAACAGTAACAGCAGAATGCCCATTTTCATTCTTGTGGTCACTGTTGTCCTCCATAGTCCCACTGACAACCCATTCCAATAGGGTTTTGATGGCGAATGGCCCATTACCATGACTGTTTATTGCTTCATATGGTTCAATCAAATTGGACGCATTATTTCCAATCAGCAGATCAACTTCTGTTTGAATGTATGGTATCTTAACCTTGTCCAGGTAGGACCACTTGCATAACTCCTCTTGAGTAATGATGTCTCCTGAACTAACAGGCATCTTTTGTGTATATACGTCTGGAAGTGGGAAAAAATGATTGCTGTTGATACCACTGATTTCAAGTCCACCAATAACATTACAAGAAACAGACTGTTCTTGGCCCATGGTCCAAAGAAATATATTGACCATTTTTCCCACTCATGTTCAGCTCTTCCATCAAACGTTCTGAACAAAAAGTAGCTGAGCTTCCTGGGTCAAGAAAAGCATATATCTGAATCACCTTGTTACCTTTAACAGCTTTCACTTGAACCGGTATGATTGGCATTAAATTCCTCTCTTTGCCGGCCCCTGTGTGACCACAAGTTTTAGCAGACATTAATTTGCGTTTTTCGTCTGGCTCCTTCACAATAACTTCCTTGTGATATATGTGCAGGATAGTTGGATGTGTGGCACCACAAACTTGACAGATCAAATGACTTTCACATTCTTTGCTCAAATGTCCTACCTTTAAGCAACCAAGACAAATTCCCTTGACTTTCAGAAATTCAAGTTTGTCTCATTGAGTCTTTTTCTTTAAAGCAAAACACCTTTCCAATGGATGTTGATTTGCACAGAATAAACAAGTTCCAGTGGACTTGGACACGGAACGATGTTCTTGCTGTGGCTGCACATCACTAGTTTTCTTAGCTGAAAATGAAGTAGCAACATTGGTGGCAAAACTGCTTCCTCTAACTGTTATCTTGGATATCTCCAAACACAGGATCAGATACCACCTTGACCTGTCTTTCAACAAACTCCACAATATGTGAAAACTTTGCTCTGCCTTTACTAGATTCCATAATTTCGCAAGCCTTTGCTCTCCATTGCTCTCTTAGCTTATAGGGTAACTTTGTTACAATAATTTTCATATTGCTGGGCATGTTGAGTTCTAGCATGTAAGAAAGCACACCCACAGTATTACAAGAGGTATATAAGAACAAAGCATAAGCCTGTA
Organism: Pangasianodon hypophthalmus; assembly: GCF_027358585.1. NCBI lineage: Eukaryota > Metazoa > Chordata > Actinopteri > Siluriformes > Pangasiidae > Pangasianodon > Pangasianodon hypophthalmus. The sequence continues at coordinate 11,760,113 of NC_069713.1, forward strand.
ATCCTTGTACATCCTCAGACTTTAAGGCAGGCCAGTTTAACACCTTCTCCAAATAGGCAGTAGATACCTGGAATTCATTACCAAAATGTTCCTTTAAAAATCTTTTGGCCAATGCATAGCCTCTGGCAGGGGGTAAGTGCTGACAACTTTGTACCAAGTCCTTTGGCTGTCCACTCGTAAACTGCTCAAGGAAATACAAACAATCTATTTCATTGGTAGTTTTTTCTTCAATGCCGTGTTCAAATGCTCTGATGAAGGGAATGTATTGCAATGGATCTCCATTAAAGATCGGAATCTCTTGTTTAGGTAAAATACGAGGATGTTCTTGCTGCTGAATGAGATATGTTGTTAATTCCTCCTGTCTTTTCAAAACTTCCAGCAAGGGATCACACTGAGAGGTAACATTGTTTCCTTGGTTCTGATCTGATATAGCATGTGATGCGGCAGCACCAACTACTCCAGCTGTATTTGTCGACACTCAATTCAATGTCACATTCATTTGCAGTAGGATTCAAACCCCTGGGCCACGTAAAATCAACTTCCATTATGTGAACATTTGCTTTGATTGTAGCTTGTAACACAGCAATCTTTGCAGGAGAAGCTGCTATTTCAGCATCCAATTGCAACTGTTCCTTTTTCTGTCTTAATTCCTCCTCCTGAGCTTCAATAGCATGTTTGGCTTTTAATGTAGCAACGCGTGCCATAAGTGCAGCTTTCTCCACCATTGCTTGTACATGCGCTGATGAAACAGATCCACTTCTACCACTGCGTGAGCTATGTTTGTTGCTTTTGGAGGAAGCTAAAGACACATTTGAAATGCTGTCTCCAGGACCTACGTCACTATTTATATCATCCACTTCAGAAATTTTGTGACTTGGCGATGTGTCTGATAACCACTTATTTACACATTCAGTGAACTCACTGATTCGTATCATCTTTGCTTTGAACCATATTTCATGTTTTTCAACTTCCTGGACAGGTAACAAAACCAATAATGACTCATGGGCCTCTTTAGCCTCTGTACACACTACTTTAAAGTCTTCAGAGACCTTGCAAATCTCAGGTTCATATTCCTTGGCATCACACATTAACCTGTTACCAGCCTCTATTAGTTTCTGAGCCTTTTTAAACTTTGCCTTTCTTAAGTTTTGCAAAGTACCAACCTTTTCCAATAAAGCTTTGGGTGTTAACAGTTCTTTTCCCCTTTACAGACTCAGTATCAACATTTGGCAAGCTTTGAATTGACTCAGTAAACCCTTCAGCATTCATACGCTTTTCATCTTCCATTTTGCAAACAATTGTGAACAAACATACAATTCATATACATAAGCAATGTCTATTCAGCAACCAATGCATTGGAATTACGCTTTAAACCCAGTTGTGCGCACATGTACATGGCCATTTTAATGTTGCAACAACAAACATACTTATAATCCAGTCGAGGGACCAGGCCTGATTCAGCAGAGCGCGCAGAATAAATCCAACAACAAATCCTCCAAACGGGAAGAAATATAATGCAAAACGAATCCACCAAGTCAAATAAAGCCATTGATTAAATCCAGAGACGTGTGACAAAATGATGTCCTCACGTGCAGCAACACGTAATCTTTCTCCAAATGTCCATGTCCTTTATCCATCCTTCTGTCCGTCGAAACAAATGCGTTGACTTTTACTCCAACGATGAATCAAGCGATGTCCCAGCAACACACATTTCCACATGGATCCAACAGGAACAATCCACAATTACAGTCACATTTCCACGACGAAGCCTCCATGCTTGCTACTTAGTGAAGCACAGTTTTTGACTTTATGTAGCAGCTTTCCATTAAACTGCTGGTATTGGTAATAGGAGTGAGCAAGTAGTTGATGTGTAAAAAAAAATAGAGTCTATACAAACAGATGTAAGATGCAAATTGTCTCTTTCTTTATTGTGCTTCAGTGAATAAACATTGCTTCAATTAGCTTCCTGTTGTGTCATTTTGTTTGGTTCACAGAAAGTCCACACAAAACTCCATACCTTGTAGATACAGCATACTGTTCAACACGGTCCAACACATAATCCAAAAAGCCTGTTTAACATAATGAAGCACGACCTAAAACGGTCAAAAACTGTGTGCTTCCCCACTACCAATACACACACCTGTTGTCTCATTATCCAATTGCCCTGATATACCATGGGTATTCTATACCAGAGTGCCACCCAATGGACAAATATATAACTACAACAAAAGTAGCAGTAAAACATAAAACTAACTTACCTCAATATGCTTCAAGTTTGATGGCGAACTTTTGAAGGCAGATACACTATATTACCAAAAGTATTCAGTCACCCATCCAAATGATCAGAATCAGGTGTCCTAATCACTTGGCCTGGCCACAGGTGTATAAAATCAAGCACTTAGGCATGCAGACTGTTTTTACAAACATTTGTGAAAGAATGGGCCGCTCTCAGGAGCTCAGTGAATTCCAGCGTGGAACTGTCATAGGATGCCACCTGTGCAACAAATCCAGTCGTGAAATTTCCTCGCTCCTAAATATTCCGCAGTCAACTGTCAGCTTTATCATAACAAAATGGAAGAGTTTGGGAACAACAGCAACTCAGCCACGAAGTGGTAGGCCACGTAAACTGACGGAGAGGGGTCAGCGGATGCTGAAGCGCATAGTGCAAAGAGGTCGTCGACTTTCTTCACAGTCAATTGCTACAGAGCTCCAAACTTCATGTGACCTTCAGATTAGCCCAAGTACAGTACGCAGAGAGCTTCATGGAATGGGTTTCCATGGCCGAGCAGCTGCATCCAAGCCACACATCACCAAGTGCAATGCAAAGCATCGGATGCAGTGGTGTAAAGCACGTCGCCACTGGACTCTAGAGCAGTGGAGACGTGTTCTCTGGAGTGATGAATCACGCTTTTCCATCTGGCAATCTGATGGACGAGTCTGGGTTTGGCGGTTGCCAGGAGAACGGTACATTTTGGACTGCATTGTGCCGAGTGTGAAATTTGGTGGAGGAGGAATTATGGTGTGGGGTTGTTTTTCAGGAGTTGGGCTTGGCCCCTTAGTTCCAGTGAAAGGAACTTTGAATGCTTCAGGATACCAAAACATTTTGGACAATTCCATGCTCCCAACCTTGTGGGAACAGTTTGGAGCGGGCCCCTTCCTCTTCCAACATGACTGTGCACCAGTGCACAAAGCAAGGTCCATAAAGACATGGATGACAGAGTCTGGTGTGGATGAACTTGACTGGCCTGCACAGAGTCCTGACCTGAACCCGATAGAACACCTTTGGGATGAATTAAAGGGGAGACTGAGAGCCAGGCCTTCTCGGCCAACATCAGTGTGTGACCTCACCAATGCGCTTTTGGAAGAATGGTCAAAAATTCCTATAAACACACTTCTCAACCTTGTGGACAGCCTTCCCAGAAGAGTTGAAGCTGTAATAGCTGCAAAATGTGGACCGACATCATATTGAACCCTATGGGTTAGGAATGGGATGGCACTTAAGTTCATATGTGAGTCAAGGCAGGTGACCGAATACTTTTGGTAATATAGTGTATTTCCTTGGTGAGTGGGAGACAAAGAATATATTTCATCTTGTATAAATCCTTACTAATACCACTACAAGAAAGGAATTCTCCACGGGTGCTCTTGATCCTGTGGCTGATTTTGGACTGTATTCGCAGCCGAATCCTGATCCTCCATTTTCTTCCACTGATTGTTATAATTTCTCTCAGGTCCAGCTCAAGGTGCTGTGCATTGCGGTAATTGCTGTGACATGACGTCACTTCCAAAGGACCAATGAACATGTCTGGCCAGTTTCATTGAATGTTAAAACGAATCTCATTGACAGAATAAATAACATTTAAATTAAACTTGTAAGGAGTAAAAAGTACTTTTTTTCTTTAAAAATGTAATTAAGTAAAAGTATGAGTATTCATTTTTAATTATACTCAAGTAAAGTACAAATCCCCAAAAATAATACTTAAGTACAGTAATCAAGTAAACTGTATATGCTGCATAACTGTATATGCTGCAATAAATACAATTTCTTGAAAATATGAATTACATTAACAAACTAAAGGACTTACCCAGCAGAATATCATCCTCCAAGTCCACATTTCTCACCTTAAGTGGCGATGCAACAGGTTCTTCATTACATGGACCATGTTCTAACTCTTTGTCAATTTTGTCTAGTTCATTCTTTTAATAAAGGTATTTAAAGCCCAATTATTGTCTCAGCATTTATATTGTGCACAATATTGATTGAAGGCCTGTAACAAGGTGTATAAGCTAAGGCCTTTATGGGTTTTTTTGGGCTGATTTTTAAGTCCAACCAATAAAATGGAAGCCAATGCATGCAGTGGCCCAATAGCTGTTAAATTTTGGGATGGGCTGAATTAAGTGTCAAGATTTCAGGGTAGGTTAAGTTTAAGGGCAACCAATCGAGTTTGAGATGAATGAGCAATAGGTGAGAAATATTAATTATCACTTGGGTGTGAAAACTTCCCCTGACAGGGGATTATCTACCATGGCAACAAATGGCCATAGCATGGAAAGTTACATCAGTCACTATACACCCGAAATGGTATATAATCAGATGTATATGGATGTGTGCAATTTGACAGTCCCGGCCAGTACATTTCTGAATACATCCAAAATTCAGTGCTCTGAACATCTACTATATATACAGTACTGTGCAAAAGTCTTAGGCACCCTATTTTTTAGTACGAACTTTGTTATAGATTTCTACGTTATTGATTCTACATTATTGATTCATTGTTGATCTTCTACATTATTGATTCAGTACAAAAACATTTTAGATTTCCAAACATTAGTTTTCCAGCGCAAAATTAAATGTTACAGAAAAATGTTTGTATGTCACTAAAGAAAGCAGGATGTTACATAAGAGACCACTTTTCAGACAAAAAAACATAATGAAGGCTGCTGGGTTTTGCTGCAAAAATAAGAGGCAAGTGTGACAGTCAAAGTCTCCAGAAGAACTGTTGCTGCTTCTGCAAGATGCTCAGTAAAGCTTACCGCTCATTTCCTTGTAAAACTGCACACATTGTACCTGAGACTACTATTTTTTTTTTTTTTCAAAAGCGAAGGACCGTCACACCAAATATTGACTTGGTTTCATTTAATACTGTTTACTGCTCTTTATAGTATTTTTTAAATGTAGAAACATTTAATTTCATTATTTTTGAAGGCATCTTTGCTCTACAGGATTTCTTTGCATGTGCCACAGGACTGTGTGTATATATACACATATACACACACACACTATTTTTATACAACAATTTTCATTACAAAATTTATTGACTGCATTATTGTATTATTATTATTGTATTCACTCGAGCTGGCATGGAGTCCACAAATTGTGTAAAATTTATAATCCATTGTAAATCCACTGGAATGTCATCTGAACATGTGCTTCAATAGAAGAGATGAAGCATAAGGAAAATCTGATCTTTTGCAGAAAGCAATCAAACTTGGTCAATTGCTTACATTTAAATAAGGACCTAGAAAGAGTGCAGAGTCATGAATATTAAATATTGATTTTAAATATTTAAACATTCCTCAGATGTTGTACCTGGAATCTGCTGAAGCCACTCTCCCAGTTTGGGGAGTATACAGCATGTTGTATATTTATACTGTATATTGACATACAATATTTTGTTTCTTTTCCAAAAACACAGAGCAATTAAAGGTGGTTGGTCCAGATGTTCCTCTTGTTGCTGTAGCTGGTGAAGACCTGGTTCTGCCCTGTTTTATCAAACCCAGCACCAGTGCTGTGGACATGAGAGTGGAGTGGTTGAGACCAGAGAGAGGGGTTTTATTTGTGCATGTATATGAGAATCATGAAGACAGAAATGAAAAGCAGGCTCAGTCTTACAAAGGAAGAACATCACTGTTCAAAGAGGAGCTGCAGAAAGGCAACGCTTCACTCAAACTCTCAGCTGTCCAAGTCTCTGATGAAGGAGAATATAAGTGTCTTGTTGAGGACAAATCCTGGTATGATGACATCACTGTTCTTGTAACTGTTGAGGGTAAGATCCATTTCTGCATTGAAGGTTTATATAGTGAACTATTAATATATTTGAGTGAGTTTTTATATGGGAGTTCACACACTGACTGATTAATCACAGATTTTAGTGTTTTATCTGTTCTAACACTCCTACTTCAACTCAGAAAAGGGCTGTTTTGTTTCTATAACATATCTCAAGATGCACTTGGATATATCATCATGTAACCTGGAGTCACTGGGTGTTTTGGGTCTTTCAACATCAGCCACTCTCACCCAGGCAACCCAGCTGGGGATGATCAGGCCCTGGCTTGTGTCCAAGTAGTTTATATTCTATGGATTACCCACTCATTCTTCAGCCTTGCCAACATGCCTAATACAACCAGAACCACACAGGCCTCCCCAGTGACTAAGGCTGTAGCAAGCCCCACTGCATTGTTAATGCATGCTCAGTGCTACTGTTTCCATATTGGTTCGTCACATTACACCTAATGCCACTCAGGCATGTCCACCTAACAGAACCAGAGCCATACAGACCTCCCCAGTGACTAAGAAGCCCCACTGGCATCATTAATGCATGCTCACTGTCACTGGTTCCATATGGATTCCTCACATTTACACCTAACACCACTCAGAAATGTTCACCTAACACAACCAGCCAAACCAGCCTACTTAGTGACTAAGGCTGTGACAAGCCCCACTGGCACCATTAGTGCATGCTCAGTGCCACTGGTTCCACATGTATTCCACCCCACAAATATGTCTACCTAATACAACCAGAACCGTCCATACATTGACGCATGACACCAGCACACATCTCACCCCTATCTAGGTAGCATGTGTGCAAGGATCATTCTTTTTGATCCACAGCCATCTAGAGGCCTTCTCTGCTGCCTCTGTGGTGGTTCTGATAGCCTTCCTCTTCTGCATGCTGGTGATGCCCAGGAGGTGGTACACATTACACATAAACTGAGCTGCAAAGCCTCTGCAGCCCACATCTATGTGCTTGCACCATGCTCTCCACTCCTGTCTGTGGCACTCTTCCGCCAAGTCTGCATACTTGGCTCTCTTCCTTTCATTGGCCTCCTCCATTCTCTCCACCCAGGGCACTCTAAACTCCAGGATGACCATCTGCTTTGATGTTTCTGAAAGCAGCACTATGTCTGGTCTCAAGTTGTTTTCTGTATTGTTTTTGGGAAATGGAGCTGCTTCCTCCCTCATTTGCCAGTCATGTGCTGTTCCAAAGAGCCCTGCTGCTGTCTTAAGATTGGGCTGGGGTTTCTCTCCTGCTCTGACAAAGGCAGCTGCCTGCCTTGCTGGTCTGAGGTGCTTGCACTGCTCTCTGGCACTGGTGTCAGCAGTTGCCTTCAGCAATTGGTCATGCAGCCACTGGTAGCAACCTTCACTCGGCACTTTGGCGCATTAGCTGAGAATGCACTCCAGTGTTCCTCAAGAGGAACACTGGAGCCTAGAGAGGGGTGAGATGTGTGCTGGTGTCATGCGTCAGTGCATAGATGGTTCTGGGTGTTTTAGGTAGACATATTTGTGGGGTGGAATACAGTGTTCCTCTTCTGAGGCACAAAGGACATGTTGGTGATTCAACCTTTCCCCAACTGTAGACGTTGGATAGATTTGGTAGCATGGCATAAATAGACTGGATTAGGAAATTGACGAGGAAAGGCTCAGCCTGGCCCAACTCAGACCAGGAGGTCTTTTGATCTAATGCCCGTTCGCATCTTGTCCATGCAACTTGTTGACACATACCCACCATCTCACTAGCATGTAGCTCCCCAACCCCAGCTCCCACCAGCTCTTGGCACCTGTCCATTCCCTGGACTTGGTCGCAGTGGGTTTTTGTAAAGCTACTAAGCCCCACTCGGCTGGATGCCACTGTCCCCACTAGAGGTCTTTGCCATAGCCATAACTCAGCCTGGTCCACTGCATCCTGGCCCTTCTATTTTCTCCCAGTTTGCACTTCATTGCCAGCCTGGGAAACTTTTGGGTATCTCAACCCCTTGTACTGTAGCACCTCTCTTGAACAAATGACCTTGAACACTTCATTCAGACTGCTCTTAGGGAGCCTCAGTTTGTTGTTGTTTCTGAACAAAGCAATACTGCTCAAACTTTGTGGCAGGCCCAGACACTAGTGAAGGTGATGATTGATCCTCCTCTCAAAGCCCTTCACAGTTGATAAAGCAAAATCATTCACCAGGAGTGGCCACAAAATACTGAGAAGGATTCTGTGTTGGTAAATCCAAACCTTAACTTCCCTGGTTGCCCTGACTTCACTGCCACCAACCATGCCTCCAACTACTGATTTGTAGCCATAATGGATGCAGCATCCTTCAGAGTGCTGTCAAAGGTCTTCTGAGGCTCTTAAAAGGCTTCTCAGTGACTGATGGTATCTTGGTGCCTCCCAGAGGTAAATGGAACCGGTCAGTCACCTTCTCCCTCTTCAACACCAATTACCTGCATTTCTCTGGCTTGATGCCCATTCAAGCCCACATGATGAGCCTCTCCAATCCCTGGAGAATCCATCTGCACCCTGGCATTGTTGTTGTTGTTTTGGCTCAGATGGGTTGCTGAATCCAGAATCCAGAGTTGGTCAGAGGGCATCTGCATTCCACCTCGGCTGACTTGACCAGCATGTTCATGGCCAAGGCAAAGAGAGTCACATGAAATAGTACATCCTGTGATGATTTCTTTTTCCACCTGGGGCCACTCTGACATGACTGCCCCATAGGTGACTCTCAGCCTGAAGCTATGGTAATGGTCCATAATGAGGGCACTGGTCTTGCATGGGACATGAAGCCACTCTAGTGCAGTCTCCACCAGCTTGTGTGTTATGGATATCATATGCATTGGTGAGGTCCAGCCACAATAACCTCAGGTTTCTTGTTGTACTTCTCTGATCAGCTGTGTTATGAATCCTGTATGTTCAATGCATTCTGGCACATTTATGATCCCACACTTCTGCACGGAGATGTTGTACTCATTCTTCAGGAGGTACTCAGACAGTTCACAATACTGAAAAATATCTTCCCTTTGACTCTGAGCAGTGAGATTGTCCTGAACTGCTCTATCTTCCTTGAGTTGTCTTCCTTGGGAATCCAAACATGGGAATCTTCTGCAAATCTCCATTTATGAGCTACTTTCCCACTCCTCCAGATAACCCTCAGGAGCTTTCACTGCAGGAGCCTGGGACACCTTATGTACATTTTGTTGGGCACTCTGCTGGGTCCAAGGGCCAAACTCTGGAAGCCTTGATGACTTCCTGGATTTCCCCCTACCTGGGTCTGGCCTACCTTGCTGTTAAAGTTAAAGGTAGGCCAAGGTGTATCTATCAAGTTTCTGCACTTCCCCAGATACTCCTTCCTTGCTGCATCACAGAGATGATGGTCTACCTTTTTTCTGAAACAGATGAGGTGGCCACTGCATTTCTGCCCTAACAGCTGCCTGGCAAAAAAAGGTGCAACAGAAAAAAAAAAAGAAAAAAAAAACGCTGCTTCCAACACATCAACTTAAAGAACTGATTATTCACTCGTTATGGCTCATTGGTTTATAATAGTAATTTTGTACACTCAGATATGTGTTAGTTTAGATAGATAGACATACTTTATTGATCCAATGAGGGAAATTCTTGTTTGAATTTTATGTCAAACATTTTAATCATTATCATGATTAATTATGTATGTGAATTTCCCTGTTTCTAGCTTTTCCCCAAACAGTTTACTGCAGCAAAATTAAATGAGCAAATGGTGGCACAGGAGATCTCAGGAGTACCTTTGTTTAATTCTTGCTCATTTTCTTATCAAAGATTTGTTGCTAAGACCATTAAAAGCTTAATATTTTGCCATTTTGGGCTTGGCCTTATATTTAGCATCAAACTTATTAGCTTTTTTTTTTTTTTTTAAAGAACACACTACATCAATGAACTGAAAATGAGCAGGAAACCGGGAAAGTTACATTATCTACTTTTTTTTTATATGATTTCACTGTATTTAATGTAATAGTTTTTGGTTATTGACTGTAGTTCTGGGAAGCCATCCGGTGATCACGTTGGAGAGTTATGATAACTCAGGTGGGATTAATCTAGTGTGTGAGTCCAGAGGTTGGAACCCTGAGCCTGAGGTTCTGTGGCTGGACAGAGAAGGAGCCACTCTGCCTGCTGAAGATACACAGACACACAGAGACACTGAGGGCTTCAGTGTGAAACGCCGCATCACTGTTTATGATTATAGTGACTCCAACAGATTTTATTGCAGACTTCAGCAAAAACATCACATGATGGAGACAGAGGTTATCATTAATAGTAAGTGTCTATGATTAAAAAAAAAACTCTTCCACTTAGTTTTAGATTGTAACATTCTACCGTAATCATTACACATGATGTAATTAATAATGAAACATGAGCATGATGAACACACAAGTTTTGCATTAGAGCAAAAATGTTATTTTATTGTATCTGTTAGTGATTTTGCTACAAGTTCTGTCTATAAAAGTTTGTTTTGTAGTTATCAATAATTCTTGCACAGTTTCTTAAAATTATCTGTAACACTGTAAACTTGGTTTCATTTTAGGTAAAGTCTTTGGTGTTTGGAAGTGGGTTGTCGGCATTTCAGTTTCAGCATGTCTTACTGCTGTCGGGTTGATAGTAATTGTGATTATCTGTTACAAGAAAGGCAATATTTCAATCATTTTCCTTCATAACATCTCTAGCTTAAATTATACTGCACTTTATACCATAGCTTCAGTCCACAGATTCCCAACTCTGGTCCTGTAGAACCCCCTGTCCTACACATTTTAGTGTTTTTCTTGCTCTAACAGCCTGACTTTAACAGGAAAGGGAATGGCTGTTAATCAGCTGATTATCTGCATCAGGTGTGTTAGAGCACAGAAAACACTAATATGTGTAGAACAGGGGGTTCTCCAGGACCAGGGTAAAGAACCTGTGCTTTAGTCATTAGTACACAGGAGTCCAGTTGGCTGTGCTCTCTGTGAAGAGGATTATTTAATTCAGTCCTGTCTCAAACTCTCATCTCTATCTCTTCACTTCCATTACCACAAGCCCTTTCTGAAAAAAATGAAAGGTTGTTTCATTAATGAAAGTATTGTTAATGTATCAGGCCTCACCCTGCACATCACAACATTATTACAAGACACAGGAATGAATTTGCATTGAAGTTCAGTCATTTCACTTTATAAACATAGTAAAAGTATTAGAGTATTTATAGCTTAACATAAGTTTAGCTATAACAAAAGCCCTTAATTAAATGTCATCAATGTTGTTTAACTTTTACAAATATTTTCAAATTGTCAAAATAACACTGACATTATCTTTAGTTCCCCCTCTGGCTTAAGTTTGCAACATTATGCAAATCAGTTTATTTTAATACACCATCAGACTTTTTTGAACAATTTAGGCCAATCTGATAAATAGATAGTGATTCATGTATAATAAAAAATAAAATATTTATGACAAATTGAGTGCATAATAAAGCAGTCTATTTGTCATAATATACTATTTATATTTCATGATCTTTTATATCAGAATCAGAATCGCTTTATTTTGCCAAGCACACTTGCATGTATAAGGAATTTGTGTTGGTACAAGGTGAGAACATATAGGGACAACAAACAGCATTCAACAATTAATTTATTTATTTATTTATTTGTTTGATTTTTGTGATATTCTTCAGTAGCAAGGCACTAAATATGGCAGTAGATTTTGCTGAGCTAACACTAACTAAGATAAGATAAGATAAATGCAAATGTAGGCTTTTATTTAGACAAAAGACAAATCAAGTGTTATACATAAAGCAAAACAAGAGCTAGGCAAACATGGCACCAACCACAAAACAGGTTATTTACCACAGATATTTAGCAACTAAACAAGGCTGAGAACTTATCTGAGAACTTATCTGAGAACTTACCTGAGAACACTAATCAAGGGGAAACACAAAACAGGTAGGTAAAGTCAAGACCACATGCATGGTCATGTAGTCCAGAAATGCCATATCATATCTGAAACCAGCACTGGTGTGATACTAACACCGACTTAGAGACACAATTTAACATGGTGAAATAAGAAGGTGTAGAACAGGGCAGAAAATACAGCTCCTTCTCATGTTTACTCAAATGAATGCTACCAAATTCTTGTCACCTCTGGTCATGCATCCAGATTCTGTGAAATCTGAAACAGGAATAAAAATGCTTCTTAAATATTCAAGCAATTTAAAATTATAACTGGATTTTGTATGAAGAAAATGTAGCACAAGCAACTTGGTTGATCCTCCTAATGGCACCTTGCATCTTCATAAAATTAATTCTCAAGTGCTTGAATTTTTTTCATCTGAATTTTTTTACATGATTTTTTTAAAACCCCAGTTTTCAACTGCTTGTTTGGTTTTTTTTTTTACCAGCTTGAATTATTATTATTTGAATATCTTAACCCAAATTTTTCCAGACCTGAATTTCAGATTAATTCAGAACCATCATAATAAACTATCTTAAGATTCACATTGAAAATTTTCAATAACCACATTTAGACTTTTTTCAAGCATTCAGATTCAGCTACTGCTGACTATGATTTCACTCACCATTGAGAAAAGTGGAGATATAAACACATATCAGTCATAATACATTAAATTACTTGTTTTCTATATGATTCATAACTGATCTGTAACATCATGTTCCAATTTATGAAGTGTGTTTAATCATTGAACAAATATATAATTTTTTTATATAGTTTTTTTAATTATTTATATAGAATTTACACAAAATACTTTGTGTTTTTAATAATTTTATCTGTTTCAGCCTCAGAGCTTGAAAAGGAGAAGCAACGTGCAGGTGAGAATGAACTTTTTGTGCTTTTAAAATCATACTGATTATTGTACTGATTAATAGGAGGAAACTTAACTGATTATATCACCCTGTTAAAATGTAATCATAAAGGTAACTTTGTTTGGGACTGTACAGGCCACTTTTACTTAGACACACAATTTAACATGTTGAAGGTTCACAAGAAGGTGCAGATCGGGGCAGAGGGCAGAAATTATACAGCTCCTTCTCATGTTCATTTAAATTAATGATCTCAGGTCATGTATCCAGACTTGTAAGCAGGAAGTAAACAGGAAGGAGGCTTATGGGGTGAAATAGCAGTACCCGAGTCAGCAGAACCCGATAGTATACTATAGGATTTTTTTACTACCTGAATTTTTTAAACCAGATTTTGACACCTTGAATTTTTTTAACATGATTTTTTTAAACTAAATTTTCAGTACCTGAATTTTCAGATAATTTTGTTCAGAATCAATACATTCCAATATCCTGAGATTCACATTGCAAAATGTCAATAACTACATTTACACATTTTTAAGCATTAGAAATTCAGACTCTGATTTCACCCCATAGAGGGTTCTGTAAGAAAAGTGGAGATATAAACATATCAGTCACAATACATTAAATTACTTGTTTTCTATATGATTCATAACTGCCCTGTAACATCATGTCCCACTGTGTGAAGTGTGCTTAATCATTTAACAAATATATAACATCAGCTTACACTTACATTTCATAACTGCAATCTGATTTGTGTTGTCCATTTACTTTATCACTACATTACACTGCTTAATCTATGTATACTTTTATTTAAATATAATTTACACAAAATACTCAAAACAATTTTATCTGTTTCAGCCTCAGAGCTTGAAAAGGAGAAGCAAAATGCACTATGGCTCTTTCCTCCGTCTTGTCATGTGTTTGTTTACGTTTCCATGTGTGTTTTATTTTGGTTCATATCCTGTCTCCTTGCATATATTGTCAGTGGTTGTCTTCCTCGTGTTTCCTGATTACTCTCACCTGCTTTCAGTTTGCCCCTTGATTAGTTTGTGCATTTAAACCCTCGTGTTTCTTTGTTCAGTGTGAAGTACAGGGGTTGGACAATGAAACTGAAACACTGGCCAATATAGTGTTGGAGGTTTCATGGCTATATTTGCGCAGCCTGGTGGCCAAACTTCAGTGATTGCACATTCCACCAGTAAGAGCAGTGTGTGAAGGTTGAATTAGCAGAGCAACAGCACAGCTGTACATAAAATATTGCAATGCACACAACATAATGGGAGATATATCAGAGTTCAAAAGAGGACAAATTGTTGGTGCGCGTCTCGCTGGAGCATCTGTGTCCAGGACAGCAAGTCTTTGTGGTGTATCCACGATAGAGAGAGCCACGGTATCCAGGGTAATGTCAGCATACTACCATGAAGGACGAACCACATCCAACAGGAGTAACTGTCGACGCAAGAGGAAGCTGTCTGAAAGGGATGTCCTGGTGCTAACCCGGATTGTATCCAAAAAACATAAAACCACAGCTGCCAAACTCACTGCAGAATTAAATGTGCACCTCAGCTCTCCTGTTTCCACCAAAACTGTTCATCGGGAGCTCCACAGGGTCAATATACATGGCCGGGCTGCTATAGCCAAACCTTTGGTCACTCGTGCCAATGTCAAACGTTGATTTCAATGGTGCCAGCAGCGGAAATCTTGGGCTGTGGACAATGTGAAACATGTATTGTTCTCTGATGAATCCACCTTCACTGTCTTTCCCACATCCGAGAGAGTTATGGTGTGGAGAAGCCCCAAAGAAGCTTACCACCCGGACTGTTGCATGCCCAGAGTGAAGCATGGGGGTGGATCAGTGATGGTTTGGGCGGCAATATCATGGCACTCCCTAGGCCCAATACTCGTACTAGATGGGCGCGTCACTGCCAAGGACTACCGAACCATTCTGGAGGACCATGTGCACTCAGTGGTTCAAACATTGTACCCTGAAGGTGGTGCCGTGTGATAATGCATCAATACACACAGCAAGACTGGTGACAGAGTGGTTTGATGAACATGAAAGTGAAGCTGAACATCTCCCATGGCCTGCACAGTCACCACATCTGAATATTATTGAGCCACTTTGGGGTGTTTTGGAGGAGCGAGTCAGGAAACGTTTTCCTCCACCAGCATCATGTAGTGACCTGGCCACTGTTCTACAAGAGGAATGGCTCAAAATCCCTCTGGCCACTGTGCAGGACTTCAGTATCTATCATTCCTAAGACGAATTGATGCTGTATTGGCCGCAAAAGGAGGCCCTACACCATACTAATAAATTATTGTGGTCTAAAACCAGGTGTTTCAGTTTCATTGTCCAACCCCTGTATATCATTGTTCAGCTTTTACCTGGCTGGTTTCACCAAGCCCTCTGTTTCCGCACACGCTACTCAGAGGCCTTTTGCATGAAGCAAGTTGAACAAACTCAGAGTTGCAGAATAAATTTTGAGTTGACAAAACCAAACAAATCTAACCCAGGTTAATTAAGGTCAACAGGTTTCATGACGCTGGTTATCAACTTTCTCAGTAAACCCAGGTTTTAACCTTCAATCAAAACAGATAATGTCACCCTGATCAAATGTAATCATAAAGGTAACTGGGAACTTGTTAGACAGTACAGATTGCTGTAGTTGAGTTGTATGCATTAACAGTATGGTTCTGGCAGGAATGATTTTGAAAAGAACATATGCAAGATATTTTCAACAGATGTGTATCAAGCAACAGTAAAAAAATTACAAGGCAAATGTCCTGTCTTAACTTTAACCTTAACTTTAATTATTTTCCAAGCAAACAGAGCACAATCCCATGTTCTTGTTTCCTATTGGCTCAGACTGAGGCTTGTGAATTCACAGGTCAAGTCAAGTGGGTTTTTGTCATTCCTCTATATAGCTTTTATACATTGGAATGAAATGTTGTTTCTCCAGAACCATGGTGCAACATATAACAGTATGCATAAAGTGCAAATACACAACAGCGTGTGACGAGTGCAGGACAATCAATACACAGAACGTGCTGTAAACTGTAAACTATAGGTAGCACAGCAGCAATACATTCAATGTTCTATAAATTGTCTGACGCAGCTTTGTAAAATGCAGGTGTGCAGTGGTATTGTGTCATTCTGGGTTAGGTGTTTGACTAGCCCAGTGTTCAAAGGCAACAGGTTGGTGAGTGATCTGAGAGAGGTCCTCTGTCATGTGCACACTAAAGCTTTTGACTCTCTCCACTGTTGTTCCATTGATATGCAGTGGTGAGGCATCCACTCGAGTTCTCCTGAAGTCACCAATCATCTCTTTTTTCCTATCTACATTAAGAGAGACATTGTTGTACACTCTACACCATTCTGTGAGCTGGTTCACCTCCTCCCTGTATGCTGACTCATAATTGTTACTGATGAGGCCCACAGCTGTAAACCTGATGCAAACTGTAAACATCAGCAAACTTTGTGATGTGATTTGAACTGTACTTTGCAGCACTGTCATGTGTCAGCAGTGTGTTCAATGTGGTGGGGGTGGAGGTGGAGTTACCAATCCTGATGGACTGGGGTCTCTTGGTCAAAAAGTCCAGGATCCAGCTGCAGAGGGAGGTGGTCACAAACAGCAGGCTCAGCTTTGTTATCACTTGTTGTGGGATGATTATGTTGAATGCTGAACTAATGTCTATGAACAGCATCCTTACATAGTTGTCCTTTTTGTACAGATGGGTCAGAGAAAGGTGGATGGTAGCAGATATGACATCCTCTGTTGAGCAGTTGGGATGGTAGGCGTACTGATTTGGGTTCAGTGTAAGACTGCTCTTTATGTGTTTCATGACTAGCCGCTCAAAGCACTTCATGATGATTGATGTGTGTGCAATGGGCCTGTAGTCATTCAGGCAGGACACAGGTGATTTCTTTGGCACAGGGATGATGGTGGTCATTTTGAAGCACACAGGGACAACTGCTTGGCTCAGGGAAATGTTGAAGATATCTGTGAGGACATCTGAAAGTTGATCAGCACATATGTGGTCAGGACCTGCAGCTCTCCGTGGGTTAACTTTTGGAGGCTTCACTGCAGACAGACAGAGTATTTGGTTGGTGGGAGTTGGGGTGGTCTTCCCCACTGCCATGTTGTTCTGCGCTTTGAAGTGTACATAGTTTTACAAATTGTTCAGTGCGTCTGGGAGTGAGGCGTCACCATCACAGATAAGTGGCATAGCTTTGTAGTCCATAATGGCCTCAATACCTTGCCACATACACCTTGTGTCCTTGGTGTTTAGGAAATGACTGGATTCTTTCTGCATAGCTACATTTCTCCTTTCTGATAGCCCGGGACCGACTGGCCTTTGCTGTGTGGAGGGCTGCCTTGTGTGTGCTTAATCATTTAACAAATATATAACATCAGAGTACACTTACATTTAATAACTTCAATCTGATTTGTGTTGTCCATTTACCTTATCACTATATTACACTGCTTAATCTGCTTATATGTTTATTTACAGATAATTTACCCAAAATACTCATAATTTTATCTGTTTTAGCCTCAGAGCTTCAAAAGGAGAAGCATTAGAAGCATTTTTGTGCTTTTAAAATCATACTGATTATTTAGTTGGAGGAAACTTAACAGACAGTATCACCCTGATCAAATGTAATCATAAAGGTAACTGGGAGCTTGATTTGCTTTGACCCCAAAAGTAATAAATTTCTTGTAAGAACGCAGATAACTTGTTTACTAATTTTCTAGATTTAATCTAGATTCTAGATTTTCTAGATTAAAAGATAATAAAGCACTGGGCAAGGTAGATGGAAGTATTTCTGAACTATTTTCAAAACTAACTGCAAATTGTATTTGCAGTTGTGTTTTTCTATTTGTGGATGCATAAATTGTGACATAATTCAAATGAAAATGCAAATTGCCTATACCGTTTGCATTTTCGTTTAGATGAACGTGCAGTATCTGCCACATTTGAAATGGAAAAGCAAAGCCCCTCTACCAATGGATTTCCCATGTCTTATGAGTTATGACCCTGTCGTGTCGAAATAGCAATTACCCCGTTTGCTATTTCAATTCCTCAGAGTCTCGTATGGAGCCTGCAAAATTCAAAAGGAATCGCAATTCCCTTTGTTTTTGCAATTCTGATGCCTGGCACAGAAACCTGTCAATCAGTGTGTGTCAGTCAGGGTGGGAGTATACTATGGCTCGTGTTAATATGGAAGTGACATCAGTCACAGGCAACCGCATTTTACAGCGCCTTGCAGTCGACGACCAAGAAAAAGCATCGGCACAATCAGGTTTTTTTTTTGTTTTATTTAAATGCAATACAAAAACAGGCCTTATAGTAATAATACTTCAATAATCAAATAGCTGAGCAGCAGCAAAGGCATGAAATGACAGAATAAAGAAGAAAAGGAAACACATACAAAGAGTTAACATTAAAAGTAAACTTTAAATGATTCAACTAAAAGTAGGGCATTCTTATTACATTTGTGAAACATCAACTCATTTTTGGAGAGAAAGAAATCTGAGAGCAGTTTTGAAGAACCTACCATTATGTATATAGTATTTAGCTAAGATCAGAATGTTATTTACCATAAAATTCAATTCTATAGTTTGCATTATTAATACCGTATTTAATATTTTTGTATCCCCAGTCAGGTATTAAATATTTCGTCTTTACCCGAAGATGGAGGTCATCCCAAAGTTTGGTGCAAACAAAGGTGAATTTATTTTGTTAAGGGTCAGGGGGAAGTGATAGAGTGGTGGTGTAGGTGGTGTGTGCAGTGCTGCTGGGTGGTGGCTCTCAGTGGGTCCCGTGGGCCAGGCGTAGTGGCTTGGGCAGGCAGATGGCAGCATTGAGAGATCGGGGTGCTCATGTGAGTGCTGGGGAAGAGAAATATCGGCGCGGCACAGGAAGTGAACTATGCTGTTTTTGCTGTTGTTGGTCCCTGCAACAGAGTGTTCTATTCCTCCGTCCTGCCCCTCTGCCATGTCCCGGTTCCAAAACAGTGGTGCTGAAATGGCGCTGTCCGGTTAGCACCCTGTCAGCAGTCATGTGAGGAGTGTGTAGTGCCTGGTGCGCGGACTGGAGGCTTGCCGTCACACACAGAACAGTCAAATAGCATCAGTACAATCGTTTGTTCAGCAACTTTTCCTTCTTGGCTGTCGACTGTGACTGATGTCACTTCTGAATAAAACATGCCCCATAGTATGCTCCCACCCCCAACACTGACAGGTTTCTGTGCAAGGCATCGGAAATGCGAAGGGTTCAAGGTTCTGCAAGGTTCAAGGGAATTGTAATTCCATTTGAATTTTGGCATTCTCCGTACACGACACTGAGGAAGTGAAATAGCAAACGGGGTAATTATTTTGGCTTGACAAAACCAACAGACTGTTCTGCTTTATAGGCTTTTTATTATTAGTGGTGCTTGCGTAGCAAAACATCACTATAGTTATCTCACTATTATTATTATTATTATTATTATTCCGGAAAAAACTTTGGCGTGTCCCACACCATTTGTGCTACAGACATGAATAAGGGCTCATATCGATCGGCTTATTGAGGAGATCAGACTTACGATGTTCGAACCACGGACAAAAAAAAAAAACACGTTTTTGGTCCATAGAGAATGAATGGGGAATAAAACACGGGTGTCACAGCTCAGACATTGTTCGGCTGACATGTTTGTATCGCATATCTTCTCGTACATCTTGGGAAGTAGACCTAGCATATACACATCTGTTAGGACTTGGACTATCTTGGCCTCTAGAGGCCGCTATTGCTTCTGTGTTTTGTGTTTTTGTTTTGACAGCCATGTGCTTTTGTTTTTCCATGTGCCTTGTGCCCCGCCTAGTCATTACTTACACCTGTTTTCAGTTTGCCCCCTTGATTTGTTTGTGTATTTATACCCCCTCAGTTTGGCCTCTTGTCATGGAGTCTTTGTGCTGTGATGTTTAAGACTAGTAACCGCTGTTCCGTGTTCCTTACATATGTCTTTGTGTTGTTTTTGGTACTTTGCTTTCTTGTGAACTTTTTGGACTTTGAGTTTGCTGTTGTTGGATCTTCTGAGCGTTTGGATTTTTGCCTCTTCTTTTCTGATTTTTGGTTTCTTGGACTGTGCACTTTTGGATTTTTTTTTTTATTTTTTTCCCTTGTATCTTCTGAGCGTTTGGATTATACTTTTGTTATTTTTTGCCTTGGATCTTAATCAATAAACTGTTTCCTTTACTCTACTCTCGCCTCACTCCTCTGCACTTGAGTCATTCCCCTGGTCGCCTAGTGGGGGTTTGCTGGATTACTACACCGGCGACCCGGGTTCGAGTCCCCGCAAACCCTAACGCACATCGCATTTCGGAATTCTTGTCAGAAATGTCCAGAAAACGGCATTATTCCGGCCCCATAGACGTTAATGGGAAATTTTGGACCCCACCTAACTCCCACTCATTGAGAAATCAGTAGTATGATCCAACAGGCCATACACTGAGTCTAATCACCAAATTACTGCATCCATGTCATACATCAAATCAATCAGCTCAGTGAGATGAATAGCATTATGGATATTCAGTCTGCCAAAAAGCCTGTTATATTAAAAACTTGAGTTAAATACAATCATTACAGATACAGATATGTCAAATTAGTTATGCATACACATATGTAGCTCCCCCTAATGACCGGCATGTGCAGCTGCATGCTGGTGTCAAATTTTGCACGTGCAAACACCACTCATATTTTGCTCAGAAAATGTAAATTCTAGTTAGTGGTGCTTGAGAGGCATCTTTGCGATCTCACATACTCATTATAATTAGGGGGCCAAGCACCGAAGGTGCATAGGCACTCTATTGTTATTCTACCTTTTCTTCTTCTTCTGGCTAGGGTGTCTATGGCAGGCTAGAGGACCATCTGGTAAAAAGGGGGGTGTTGTTGATCTAAGGAACAATTTGAGCACATTTGGGCCAAGTGCTGCCAAAGCTCTAGCACCACCATTGCATCAAATTTGGGCCTATTTTGGAAGTACATTTATGGTCATAACTTTTGAACCATGTGTTCAAATTTAAAAGGCAGGCATCCCTGGATTCCAGGGGTCGAGAAGAGTTCTCATCACATAATCACATAATGTGATTTTTCGCCATCTTGGCTTTTGTCAAAAACTGTTTTTTCGCTACTCCTCCTACAAATTTTGTCCAATCATCACCAAATTTGACAAATGTCATCGGCAGAGTAAGCCTCACAAAAATTTAAAGAAGTTTGAATACTTCAAAAGATTTGTCCGTAATGTCCGTAAAATCTGACAGCAAAGCCACCAAACAGGAACTGAGGCTGTATCTCAGCAAAGTTTTTGCAACACAACACTTGGTAGGCATCTTCAGGACCATGCCAGGAAGGCAATGCAACATATTTCGTGCCAGCACCACCTACTGGTCAAAAGTAACAATAACGTGCTAAAAATGCTTACATTTAACTGCCAGTTTTGCTACTCCTCCTACAAATTTCGTCCAATCTTCACCAAATTTGGCTCACATCATCTTGAGACCTGTCTGAACAAAAATTGTCAAAGGAACTCTGATATTCAAAACCGTTATCCCATAAGGGACTGGCATATGTGTGAAATTACAAATAATTCTTGAATCCATTTGTCTATAGTTATGACTCTGCTTTCCTGTGATTGCTTATGCAACAATTGTTGCACATCTGTGAATGTGCCGTTCACCGAGCCTGGGTGTTTGGCCCCCAGAAATGCTGATTGAGCTTTAATTATTATTATTATTATTATTATTATTATTATTATTATTATTATTATTACTATTATTATTCTGAGACACAAAATTTTAAAACACTACTCCTCCCAGAGTTTTCAAGCTACATACACCAAACTCACCCCAGACCTTCAGCCTGTTCTGACTTAGTGTGCTATGACTGCTATGACTTTTCTAACTGATCAGAATTACAGTTTTCCTGTTACGGAAGCTCAAACTGGCCAAAATTTCCATTGACTTCCATTAAAAATTTCTGACTGTTATAACTCCTTGAGCTTTCAAGCTACTCCCACAAAACTTAGCAGTGTCCTTCAGGCTGTTCAGACTGACTTTTTTTTTTTAATGATTGGACTTATGGTTTTCCCGTAGCGGAAGATCAAACATCCCCAAAACTCCCATACACTTACACTGATGGAATGTTCAGAGCCTGGCTCAGAATTTTCAAGATTTCAAACTCCAACTGTCAAAACTCACACACAGCTATGTGCACATGGCCTGAAGCCCCTCTTCTCTCCGTCTCACTCCGTCAGTGTACCTGTAACAGAGACTTTCACTTCATCTATCTACCTATCAATGCCAAACACACTCTCCATCCGTCTCTCTATCAGTCTACTGGTAGCACACACACACTCTCTCTCTCCATATTTCTTTCTCTCAGTCTACCTTTATCACTCTCCCACTCCTTCTGTCTTTCAAACACTAAAACTCTCTCCATCTATCTACATGTATCAGTCTGCCTCTCCATTTATTTTTCAACCATTCTCTCCATCTATCTATTTACTAGTAACACTCTATCTATCTATGTAATCAACTCAAGTATTGGTAGTTTATCTATCTAATCAACTCTACAAGTATTGCCACCCTATCTATCTGTCTCTCTCTCTCTCTCTCTTAAAACTACATGGCCAAAAGTATGTGGACACCCCTCCTAATTACTGAGTTCAGGTGTTTCGGCCACACTTACTAACAGGTGATTAAAATCAAGCACATAGCTGTACAGTCTCCATAGACAAACACTGGCAGTAGAAACACCGGGTCGTACAAAAGAGCTCAGTGACTCTAAACGTGGCTATGTCATAGATGGATGTGTCATCTTTGCCATAAGTCAGTTTGTGAAATTTCTGCCCTGCTAGATCTGCCTCAGTCAGCTGTAATGATATGTTCACATTAGCGAGTGAAAAGCGAGAGGTAGCCGTTCATGTTCTATGTACACACATGATGCTGAGCTGCAATTTCAGTGATGGCGCAACAAGCGACATGCCAGTTGAGATTTTCTAATTTCCTTTAAGCAAATTAGGTATGAGATGGTAAATCCAAACGACTGGCTCAAATCATTCCTCGGACGAATCATATGGTGTGTGTGGTACAATATTTTTTCATTCCCCCTCACAAGTTTAGTTCCTACCTACAATTAGTTCTTTTGTATTGCTAACTAAAAAAAGGAAGAAAATAAACAAACTGTGGTTTCATTTTATCCTGTCATATATGACTTTAGATTCAACATAGACATAGATTCAACTTTATTGTCATTACACATGTATAAATACAGAGTAACGAAATGCAGTTTAGCATCTAATCAGAAGTGCAAAAAGCAGCAAGTGCAGTATGTACAGTATAAACAGTGTGTATAAACAGTAGTAAATAAACGGAATGTACAGTATAAACAGTATGTATAAACAGTAGTAAATAAACAGAAGGTACAGTTAAGAGCAGTTATGTATGACAAGGGCAGTGAGAGATAAGTGGAATTAAATTAAGATAGTGCAAGAATATACAGATGTAATATGTACAATATAAAGATGTGCTATACTAATACTAATATGCAGATGTAGTATGAACTAATATACATATGTGCTATACTAATCTACAGATGTGCTATACTAATATACAGATGGGCAGTTGAAAGATTTGGTAAGAACAATATGTACAAGTACAGAGATGAGGTATGAACAATATATACAGATATGTATATACAGTTAGATATAGTTATATACAGGGGGGAGGGGGTAGTGAAGTTCAGTGGGGGACAGAGTTCAGTAGGGAGACAGCTGTAGGGAAAAAGCTGTTCCTAAACCTGCTGGTTTTGGTCTTGAGGCTCCTGTAACACCTCCTGGAGGGGAGGAGCTGGAAAAGACTGTGGGCAGGATGGGAGAAGTCCTTAAGAGCGTAGACATCGGCGTAGACAGCGTTTCTTCTGGACCACCTCAATAGCAGGTAGTGGAGTCTTTGTGATGCGTTGGGCGGTTTTCACCACCCTCTGCAGTGCCTTCCGGTCTGCGACAGAGCAATTCCCATACCAGACTGTGATACAGTTGGTAAGGATGTTCTCAATCGCACAGCGGTAAAAGTTGCTCAGGATGTCAGCGGAGAGGCGGTTTTTCTTTAGTGTCCTCAGGAAGAAGAGGCGCTGATGTGCCTTCTTGATCAGGCTGGAGGTGTTGGTTGACCAGGACAGGTTCTCTGAGATGTGGGTCCCTAGGAACTTGAAGCTGGAGACACGTTCAACAGCCATGCCATTGATGTGGATGGGATCATGTGGCACGCTCTTCTCCTTCCTGAAGTCCACAATGAGCTCCTTGGTTTTGCTAGTGTTGAGGAGCAGGTTATTGTCAGCACACCATGCAGCTAAGTGCTCCACCTCTGCCCTGTAGTCAGACTCATCGTTGTCACTGATGAGCCCAATCACCGTGGTGTCATCTGCAAACTTTATGATGGAGTTAGATCCATACACAGGCTTGCAGTCATGAGTGAACAGGGAGTAGAGGAACGGGCTCAGCACACAGCCCTGGGGTGCGCCAGTGTTGACTGTGATGGTGGTGGAGCAGTTGTGGCCTGACCTAACATTCTGAGGTCTGTTGGTCAGGAAGTCCATGATCCAGGTGCAGAGGTGATTAGCTTGGAGGGAATGACTGTATTGAATGCTGAGCTGAAATCAACAAACAGCATCCTTGCATATGTGTTCTTGTTCTCCAGGTGGGAGAGCACACAGTGCAGTGCTGTGGACACAGCATCCTCTGTGCTTCTATTGCTTCGATAGGCAAATTGGTGAGGGTCCACTGTGGGGGGCAGGCAAGTCTTGAGGTGTGCCAGGACCAGTCACTCAAAACACTTCATCACAATGGGTGTGAGTGCTACAGGGTGATAGTCATTTAGGCACGCTGGAGAGGAGTGTTTCGGCAGTGGCACAATGGAGGTGGTCTTGAAGCACGCTGGTACTACTGTCTGGGCAAGGGACAGGTTGAAGATGTCTGTAAAGACGCCTGCCAGCTGCTCAGCGCATGCTCTGAGCACACGTCCAGGTATGCCATCAGGGCCAGCAGCCTTGCGTGCGTTGATTCTGCTCAGTGCATTATGGACTTCAGCGGAGGAGAGTGTGAGGGTGAGGGTGTGACATCGCCGGAGGAAAGTGTGAGGGTCTGGTGGTCATCAGAGGGTTCTGTGTAGGCAGCCTTTTCCTTGTTGCCCTTATCAAAGTGCAACATTACAAAGAATACATTACAAAGAAATACATTACAAAGAAATACATTACAAAGAAAAATAGCTAGTACAGTTATCTAGTGCTGCTAACAGCTAAAAAAATTAGCTTGTGCTGCTAATAGCTAATACGAATACGCATGTTATGTAATGTACATCAAACACGATTTTTGACACTTTTTTCACTTTAATAAAATGTTACAATTTTAAAGACAAATAAATCAAATTGTGTGCTGTAGCCTACATTTTGGCCATGTACATTTGCATCTCATCCGAGCTGAAAGGACAGTACACATCCACACGTGACAGCAGTAGCGCTCACTCCACACCCACAAGAGACAAACTACAAGTGACATGTATGATTTGTTGCGTGCTAGTGTGAACATAGGGTAAGGGAAGTGTCTATGAGCATCAACAGCTCAGACATGAAGTGATAGACCACACAAACAGAGCAGGGCTGCTGAGGGCTGAAGCACATAGTGCATAAAAATCGCCTATCCTTTTTTGCATCACTCACTTTAGAGATCCAAAATGTCTCTGGAAGCAACATCAGCACAAGAACTGTGCATCAGGAGCTTCATGATATGGGTTTCCATGGCCAAGCAGCTGCACACAAGCCTAAGGTCACTATGCACAATGCCAACTGCATATTAATGTCCATGGTTTTGGAATGGGATGTCCAACAATCTCATATAGGTGTGACAGTCAGGTGTCCACATACTTTTGTCCATGTAGTGTATATAATATTATACACATGAACTCATGCATGTGTTAAACACCACATTTCTACTGTCTTTAAAAATATATAGTAGAGAAGTAGAACTATAAAGAAAGAAATATAAATGTGTTATTCAACACACACAACACACAATGGAAAATAATAACAGTGTAATAATAACAATATCCTACAGGTACGTCCATATCACTTTGTTCTCTTTTTAGAGCTGCAGAGACAGAGAGTGGAAGATGGTAATTACATCTGAGTTTGTGAAAATTTTAGGACTTTGTTTTTCAAATTTGTGAAAAATTTGTGAAGAAGAGTAGATAAATTAGATACATAATGTTTGTGACAAAGCATATATTTTTTATTTGCCTGTGTACTCCACAATTTTAAATTTGGACTCAAACAATTTACACGTGGTTAATGTGCACATACTCAGATTTTGATAATGGATATTTTTATACCCCTGAGTTTTACCATGTAGAAATTACAGCACTCAGAATTCATTGTGCTTCTGCCATCAGCAGTTACATTATCAGTGAAGATGAGTGAGCCAGTACCTGAGGCAGCCATACAGGCCCATGTTTTACAGATGAGGTGGTATGCTTTGGATCCTGGCCAGTCCGTTTTCACCTCCACAGGCTGCTCTTGCCATTGCTCTGATATCTGTTAATCTTGGACTTATCTGTCCACAAGAGCTTTTTCCAGAACTCTGCAGGCTCCTTTAAGTACTTTTTAGTAAACTATCCTGGCCATCCTGTTTTTGTGGAGAACTAGTGGTTTGCAGTGTAGCCTCTGTATTTCTGTTCATGAAGTCTTCTGCATGTAGTATTCACTGACAAATCCACACCTGCCTTCATTATGGTGAGAATTCTTCTGTCAGCAGCTGTGGAGGTTTTCCTTCGCCTACCAGACACTATATCATTACTAAGCTCATTCACTCTCTCTTTCTTCTTAATAATGTTCCAAACAGTTGATTTTGGTAAGCCTAAGGTTTGGCCACTGTCTCTTACTATTTTTATTCTTGTCTCTCAGCCTTATAATGATCCTTGATTTTCACTGGCACAACTCTGCTCCTCATTCTGACAAACAGCAAAAGAAGACTCTAAAGGTGTCCAAAAGCCTGGAATAAAGACTAGATGCTGAAATCTCTTATACCTGCATTAATGAAGCAAATAAACACACCTGAATAATAACTAACACCTGTGAAGTCCTGCGACCCAAATATTATGGTGCCTTGAAATGAGGGTGTATGTAGAAAAAGTGCTGTAATTTCTACATGGTCAAACTAAAATGTATAAAAATACACTTTATTAAAATCTGAGGATGTGCACTGTAAGAACATGTGAATTGTTTGAGTACAGATTTAAAACTGTGGAGTGCAGAGGCAAATTTAAAAAATAAACCCTCGTCCCAGGATATGTATATACAGTGAATGTAATTATCCGGGAGGACAATATATATGGTGTGAAAGGAGCCAAGTGCGGAGACGGATCAAAAGACTCCGCCTAAAATGCGGCCACCTAAAGCGGGACACGAACCGGAGAGGTCGTGAACCCCATGCCGTAACATTACCCACTGAGCTAATTCTATTGTATGGGATTTGTGAGTGTTGCAGTGCTTGTGAAAATGGATCGGGAAACTCAGCTCCAACGGCTGAACTCAAAGCGCCGCAGCGCGGCGAAAAAACACAACTCAAAACTGGCCCTCCTTCTGGCCGAACTTAAAGGCACCAAATGCAAGATCAGCTTTGCAGGGTGGAGCCTTAACATGGACCAGTTTTTTTACTTTCCACCATAAATTTTCAATTGGATTGAGATCCGGACTGTTTGCTGACCATGTCATTGAGTTGATATGCCTTTCCTGAAAAAAAGCTTTAAAACTGTTTGCTCTGTGGCAAGATGCATTGTCATCCTAAAAATTATTTCATCATCACCAAACCTATTTTCTATGGATGGAATGAGAAAATGTCCAAAATTTCACTGTACAACTGTGCACTGACTGCTGAGGTAATGACTGCCATCTCCCCTTGTCCTTTACCTGACATGCAACCCAATATCAGAAATGAGTTGGGAAATTTGATTGGTTCAGGCAGTCATCTTTATATGTTTTGTTAGAACGGCACCAGACAAAAGTTCCAGCATCATCTCCTTGGCCAATGCAGATTCATGATTCATCACTGAATTTTAGTGCTTTGAGTTTTCTGTCCTGACGCTTTGACATCTTCCTTAGTCTGCCTGTATATATACCTTTCATAACCTTCCCATTAAGTTTATACTTGCAACAAATTTTAGACACAGCTGACTGAGAGCAACCAACTTCTTTGGCCACACTCCATGTTGAAATTCCTTGTTGAAGGAGTTTTATAATCCTTTCCATTGTTTCAGCTGACAACTCTCATTGGAGCCATGTTTCCTTTCAATTAGCCAAGTCCAACAGCCCATTAAAGTGTGTAAGCACTCCCTTTTAACTGCTGACTTATTAGCATTTTTAGACTTGTCCCAGTATTTGTTTTAGAAATGGAAATTAAAAATTGATTCCATAATTTTTTCCTCAACATCAAGTGATTCCATACTTTTTTCCTTTACTTGATTTGGAAAAAGACATGCCATTAATAAAAAAAAATGACCTTGAATTTTTTTATGTATATTTCACAAACCAGAATGTTAAGCTATTGAACAAAACCTTTTTTGTGTCATATCTGTGATTTGTTTGTTTGCTATAAAGTAAAAAAGCTGGGTGAACATCCTCTAAGTGTGGTGATTCCATAATTTTTGCCAGGGGTTGTATGTCCGCACGCGGGTTGAGGCCCCCAGAGGGCTTATAAAGAGGCGCGGCCAGGTGCTGCACGTTTAAGCTGATTACCTTCCTGAGATCGCCGCGTTATAAAAGCCCATGCAGGTGGCCGCAGATCTGCCTGAGAAGGCACCTGCCGCGTTACAGTTACATTTCTTTATTTTTAGGGAAAATCTACCAATAGCAATAGTGACTTATTTCTCATTTGGTTTGTTCTTTTGATCTGTGGTGTAAATATTATTCAAAAATTGTTATTTTTGTTGAATCTAATTGTATTTGGTTAAATTAATATAAAATGTTGCATCATGTTTCACAGAATTTATAAAGAAGAAGCTGTTTGCAGGTAAGAACAATTTGACCTTTTTATCTTCAGTACAGTTAACTTACAGTGTCTACTGTATTTACTATATTCTGTGTGTGTGAGTGAGAGAGACAGAGACAGAAAGAGAGAGAGAGAGAGAATGTCTAACCTCAGGTGAAACAATCCACATCTGCTGAGATAATCAAACATTTCACTGAATTCATATTTATCATTTTTTTTCTCACAAAACACAGGAACGAGTAATTCTGAGTAAACTGTAGGTAACGTTACAGTAAGTACAGACTGTAAGTAAAGTAAAAAGCTACAGTAAGTACAGACTGTAAGTAAAGTAAGGATCTACAGTAAGTACAGACTGTAAGTAAAATAAAGATTTACAGTAAATACAGCCTGTAAGTAAAGAGCTACAGTAAGTACAGACTGTAAGTAAAGTAAAAAGCTACAGTAAGTACAGACTGTAAGTAAAGTAAAGAGCTACAGTAAGTACAGACTATAAGTAAAGTAAAGAGCTACAGTAAGTACAGACTGTAAGTAAAGAGTTACAGTAAGTACAGACTGTAAGTAAAGTAAAGAGTTACAGTAAGTACAGACTGTAAGTAAAGTAAAAAGCTACAGTAAGTACAGACTGTAAGTAAAGTAAAGAGCTACAGTAAGTACAGACTATAAGTAAAGTAAAGAGCTACAGTAAGTACAGACTGTAAGTAAAGAGTTACAGTAAGTACAGACTGTAAGTAAAGTAAAGAGTTACAGTAAGTACAGACTGTAAGTAAAGAGTTACAGTAAGTACAGACTGTAAGTAAAGTAAAGAGTTACAGTAAGCACAGACTGTAAGTAAAGTAAAGAGCTACAGTAAGTACAGACTGTAAGTAAAGAGTTACAGTAAGCACAGACTGTAAGTAAATTCACCGGCATTCTGCTGATTAAATCTGATGATTTGATGTTAAAAAACACTACAAAGCAAAATGATAAATAGTATGATCGACATAAACATAGAGGAGAAATCATTTTTTTAAGGTGCTGATAAAAGATCGGGTGCAGAGGAGATGTTGCTAAGAGCAAACCGGAAGTAAACATTACACTAGCTACTTTTATTTTGGAGTGAGTTTGAAAACGTCTCCCTTTCTGTTTCCTTATCAAAACTTTCTCATGAAGCGAGAAGTTATGAGTGCCCGTGTTTTGGGGGTACAAAAGTGACATAAAAATTCGAATAAAAAAAAAAAAGAAAAAAGATATGAATTTTAAAAGCCATTGAATTCTTAATTCTAAATCTCTGAAAATTAAAGACCATTACATTCATAATATTGAAATATATAAGGTTAAAAACTACATATCTGTATTTATTCATTTATTTTTAATTAATATCCTTGAAATTCAAGTTATCGCTTTTTTCAGTCTTCAGAGATTCATATTTTTAAAGTCAGATTAAAAAAAATGAAGCATCTATATGCAAATATATATTTTTTTCAGTGTTCACAAATCCAGATTGAATAATTCAGTTTTCAGATATTCAGAAATCTGTATTCAGGTTGCTAATTTCAGAGCTCAAATTCAACCAATCAAATTCAGGCTGCAAAATTCAACATGGAAAAAAGTTTAACATCCGGGTTACTCAGGGCTAGGCAAAGGCAATCGAGCCTGGAGCGTGTTGTACCGTTTTGCATCTCCTGTCATTAAATGCTTCCCCCTCTCGGGAGCGCGCGCCTGCATCACTATAGCAACAGAACAGTGAGAAGACAGTCATGGATTTGAATCAGATTAATAAAGAAATGTGTCTTATGAGTAAACCTTTGAGTAAATCGCCGTTCTTTACTCTTCACTGTTCAGCTTTATGATCTGATTGAATTCAGCTTCACTTGTAAAAATGAAAGATTATAAATGTTAGTAAAACATCGTGTGGAAATAATGTATTATTCTGAAAGAATGATTTGTTCCACCGTGTATGTGGAAAAGTGATGAGTATAAAACTCTTTGCCTCTCAGAGGTGAATGTTGTTGTTGTGCTGGACAAAGAAGTCTAAGAGATTTATAATCATGCAGTTAGAAAAGAATTGAAAAATGCAGTTTGTCTCCATCATGGACTTTAGAGTCTCGTGTTCTCTTCCAAAAGCTAAAACTTACCAGATATTTATCACTAGAGACACTCGCTCAACTGATTTTGTCCATCAGGATCAAGTTTTTCCTCAAATGTTTTTCTCTCATGTTCTGTGACTCTTTCTCTGTTTTTCCTGAAGAACAAAAATTACAAACACAAATAAATCACTAAAGTTTCAGAAGGAAAACATTTTATATTTCTCATCTTTGACAGACTCCTACCATAAACTGTACAAGTTTTCTCTTTTTACAAGAGATTATTTAAAAATGTTTCATTATTTAATCTTCTACAAATTCTCTTATAAATCCTAATGAATATGATCCACTGGATGATTTAATCTTTTTTACCTGCGTACTCATATCACACACTGTGTGTTTCTCTCAGTGGATGTGACTCTGGATCCTGATACAGCAAATCCATATCTCATCCTGTCTGCTGATGGAAAACAAGTGACACACGGAGACACACGACAGGATCTCCCTGATACACCACAGAGGTTTTATCCAGGTGTTAATGTTCTGGGAAAGCAGAGTTTCTCCTCAGGGAGATTTTATTATGAGGTGCAGGTCAGCGGGAAAACTAAATGGACATTAGGAGTTGCCAGAGAGAGCATTAACAGGAAGAAAAGGATTATGCTGACTCCTCAGGATGGATTCTGGACTGTGGCTCTGTGGGATGAGAATGAGTACTGGGCTAATGCTGGTTCCCGTGTCCCCCTCACACTGAGAGAGAAGGTGGAGAAGGTGGGGGTGTTTGTGGGTTATGAGGAGGGTCTGGTCTCCTTTTATGATGTGAAGTCCAGCTCTCATATCTACTCTTTCACTGCTCAGTCTTTCACTGAGAAACTCTATCCATTCTTCAATCCTTGTTTAAATAAAGGAGGTAAAAATTCAGCACCACTGATCATCTCTCCTGTATTTAACACTGAATGAATTTTCACCTCACAGATTTAATCATCTATTAAATGGTGAGAATAAAAAGAAATATTTTACTCTTTTGGTGAATTTTAGAAATACGTATTCCCTTTTAAAGTGCTGTACAGTTTATTTTAATACCTGGGGTTTGTTTTTAATTTTAATCCTACAGTCTGTTTTTACACATTATGATTGTGGAATTTTATCATTACAAATCAAATATTAATAAAGATCATTTACAGTTCACACTGAGTTTTACTGCAGAATTGAATCTGATCAATAAAATGGATTAAGTTCAGCTGCTGATGTTTGTGTAGATACAACCGAACAAAACTGTTTCTCCTTCAGACTCCATCAAACACAAATACAATCAAATTCAGCTTTTATTTAGAAATAAAAATGTCAGGGTTATTCTGTTCTTTAAAAAAAATAAATGAATGAATAAATAAATCCTCTATCTAGAGTCAAGATGCATTGAATATTTTCAATTTTCAATATTTAATAGTGTCATAATGTAACATCCAGCCTGGAAATTTCTCTTCCAGAACAGCAGAGGACACCCTTCCCCGAATTCCGAACCACTCATTCACTTACCCTAAGCACTTCCTGTTTTAACACTATAAAAAGCACGTGGACTTGTCTCTAGTTTTGAAGCTTTGCAGTTTGTCAGTCATTTTTGTAAGTGCTGGGCTGTGTGTATTTGGATTGCTTTTTTTTTTCCCCTGCATGTATGACCTTGCCACACCTTGCTACGCTTTGCCTTGCCACACCTTGCCACTTAACGTTTTTGCCCTTGCTTAGTCCCTTGATTTTGATGCTAACTCTGAAATCTGGTATTTCCACCCTGCCCTGTACTTTGACCTTGTTTTGGATTACATTTTGTATTTGTCTTGTGATTTGAGTGTTTTTGGTATTGACACCAAGTTACATAGTGGCTATATTATGCTTTAAAATACTGTTGTTCATGGCCATCGTTACCTGGAGCTTTCTTGCTGAAGTTCCTTAACACAGATGGCATGGTGTATGTGGCAGGGCATTCAGGCCATGTCTGACTATAAAGCTACATTATATATCTGTGATGATCTGCTCCTGAACATTGCAAGAGACAGCAATGATGAATGCAGTGAACAATGGTACATAAAGAAATTAGCCTTTCAGAGTATTAAACACTGTAATTGGGGGCCTTTTCTGACTTGTCATTGGCTCTGAACATTTTAAGTGCAATGTTCATTGGATTCTATAAGGTAGGAGTGTGTTTTTCTGGTGCTTGAAAATGTACCTTGCTTTTCCATTATTCTCTGAATTGCTAAAAAGAAAATCAGTGATTAATTTTATTAAATGCATTAAGATATGATTAAGATATTTGAAATATCTAAAAAAAAAATGTCACCACATTTCAGTGCTTTATGATTAAGCATATAAAAGAATTTTAAATACTAATATGATGTTTAAATTCTAATTTAATCGGATATCCCACAGCTCTAAAATCTGCAACTCCTACTAAAAGGTAGAGCTCTAGATTCAGATATTCAGAGGAAAAATACTAGAGAATGGTATTTAATTTTATGGTGCATGGAACCAAAAAAGGGTTGCGCTCTCTCTGAGAAAGGTTGCAAGCTAAATGCTAAAGCTACCTTGCAAAGCACTATGGGAGTGCAGCTGAGAAACAGCAAATGCCAACAAACATGGCCGCCATTAGCCACGGAACTAGCATGAGGTCTACAATTATAACGTGATTAAGTTATAATTTTCACTAAATACGCGACTGGATATAGTTATCAGGTAAATATTATTGAAATATGGTAAAAGGACAATGTGTGAATCAGGTGTTACTGTTCCGTACTTGACATTTAAATGCTAGGTTTGTAGTAATGCTATTAGAGTATATGTCTAAAATGCTGAGTGTAAACTTCAGTCATTAAAAGTAATAGCGAGCTCATTTAATCCATTAGGCACTCTGATGTAAACATTTAGCTCCATGGTGTCTTTGTAATTTGTTTCCAAATATGTATTTATAAGCAAACTAGCACAGAAACTGTTCTAAGCGCTAACTTGCTACAACACCTAAGCTAGCTGACGCCACTGAATGTTGGCTAGTGCGAATTAGCCTTTAGCTAATTGTGGTCCTGTTATTGGTACTTATAACTAAAGACTCATGAAGCAGTTTAAAATAGATTTAGTTGTATTTAATATAGCTTATTGTGTGTGCAATAATACTCTGGCTATTTATTGGGGCCATAGAGTTTTTATTCTTGAACTTTCCATTCACAATACATGTTAGGTGCAAGCTGATGTTTTTCATCAGGCTTTTTAATTTGTTGGGGTTTGGAAACCCCCATTCAAGTGAGCTGCTGCAGTTTTTTTACAATCGCTTTTGCACTAATTTCAGAACCTTGATGTTTTTCAAAACTCTAGACACAAAACTCAAAAAGGTCATCACTTGTAACACAGGCTGTCCAGTGTTCAAAACACTGCATCGTGCATTCATATCTTTAAAGAAATCTTACACTTGCTCATTAGGGATAAATTTAAAAATTTAAAATTTATATCTGGAATTTATATATTTCTATAAAGCTGCATTTTGACAATGCCCATTTTTAAAGGCGCTATACAAATAAAATTGAATTGAACTGAATTTTGTATATGTTGTGCATATTTGTGTATGTTGCGGAGAAGCACATGCTGCCTCCACTTAGCTTGTTATTTCACGCAGTGGTTAAAAATCAGAACTGCAACAAGCACTAACAGATCCGTATGGGAACATTTTCAGTAAAGGAGGAAGAGCAGATAGGACAGTTAATGACAGGGTTGCCAGATTATGCTTATTTACAATACTCCACAGCTGCCAAGATCTGATTTATAGCAAAGATCTGCATTAAAAGTGATTTAAAAATTGGGAAACTGGGAACGTGGATAATGTCTGTGCATCAGAAATACATGTGAAATTATTTTGAAAACGTGAAAGCCACACAAAGGCTTTGCTCTTTTTTTTTTTTTTTTTTTTTTTTTTTTGGAAAATGTATTTGAGTTAATTCTGATTATTTGTTTTAATACAAGATATTGAGAGCCACAAAGTACTTTAAACTAGTCCAATCTGGCAACCCTGTCAATAAGGCTAGATGTCAATTGGGAGTAGTTTAAAAAAAATGCTCAAGTGATGTGGGATAGCAAGTGGTGAGAACTTGTTAAACTGGTTTCAACTTTATGCAAATTAGAAGAGGTAGCCATGTGAGATTTTTCTATTTTTCGTAAGCAGTTACATTCTTTTGCATTGTACTAACTACATATAGTTCCATCTGTACAGCATGAACAAAAAATTTCCTTTGATAACTTTTTTAGGCAGGTCCCAAGATGATGTGAGCCAAATTTGTTGAAGATTGGACAAAATCTGGAGGAGGAGTAGCAAAAATGGCACTTAGATGGAAGCATTTTCAGCATGTTATTATTACGGTTATTATATTATTATTAATGTTATTAGCATGTTTATTATTTTATTATTATTTCATGGCGATGTCACAATTTGTTGCGTAGCCTCAGGACATGGTCCTGAAGATGCCTACCAAGATTTGTGTCAGTGTGCAAGGTTGTTGCTGAGATACAGCCTCACATCCTGTTTGGCGGCCTCGCTATCAGATTCGTTGTCCCATTACAGACAAGCCATTTGGATTATTCAAAATTCTTTTGATAACTTTTGACCAGTAGGAAGATGACATGTGCCAGGTTTGGTGATGATGGAACCAAATTTGTAGGAGGAGTGGTGAAAAAACAGGTTTTGACAAAATCCAAGATGGTAGAAAATCAAATTACGAAATTGACGTCATAGGGTGTGTTGAACTCATCTTGGCCCAGGGAATCCAGTGATGCATGGCTTTTAAATATGGATACACGATTCAAAAGTTATGACCATAAACATACTTCCAAATTAGGCCCAAATTTGACCCGATGGTGGCACTAGACTGTTGGCAGCACTTGGCCCAAATTTGGTCAGAATCTTTCTTAGACTCTCCCCAATCAGTGTGCCACTATTTTTTTTTTTTTACCAGATGGTTAAACAGAAGAAGAAGAAGAAGAAGAAGAAGAAAAGGTAGAATAACAATAAGGTGCCTATGCACCTTCGGTGTTTGGCCCCCTGATAATCTTGCCTGTTTCATTGAATAAATCTTGAAACCTGCTTATTTGTGCTAACATATTTTTGTGGTGTAGTTGGCCATGTCCATTGTGGCTTTCACTGTATCATCTCAATTTTAGTATATGTGCTGCTGTGTCTAGCTTTCAGCCATAAGAGCATTAGTGAGATCTGGCACTGATGTCGAGCTCATGAAATGGGATTGAGGTCAGGGCTCTGTGCAGACCACCTGAGTTCTTCCACACCAACCTCGGCAAATGATGTGGGGATGGGAATGGACCTTGTTTTGTGGCCAGGGGCATTGTCATGCTGGAACAGGTTTGGGCTTGACTCCTTAGTCCTAGTCAAGGAAAATCTTAATGCTACAGTATACAAAGACATTCAAGACAATTGTGTGCCTCCAACTTCATGGCAACAGTTTGGGGAAGGCTCATGCATGGGGTGATGGTCAGCTGTTCACAAACTTTTGGCCTTATATACTTTTAATATGCTTTTCATATTTTTCAAAGGAGGCATGCTGCAAGAGGTGTAACATTTTAAGGGAAAATTTAAATGTAGATGTTCGTCAGTCCATTCATTGAACCTTGCCCAAGTTCCAGCAACATACTTAGAAACTATTAGGCAGGTACCAGTGATCAGGGAGCAACATCAGCATTGCCAGGTGTAGCTACACCAGTTGGAAATTCAGGAAGTGGAGGGAATGGCTGGGCTATTTTACAATTCCCCAACAGCCTAGAGCACCCATATTAAAGAGGAGATCTCAGGACAAAGCCCCTGTCCTTTTGAGGTTCATCGGTGTCCTAAAAAGTGACTAAAAAAAACTGTACTGTCCCCCAGCTGTTTGCTCCACTTTCTACAGAGCTACACCTTTTGCTTTAGAGCACACAATCTTTTTGGGAAAGAGTCTTGATTTTGCCATTTTATTCCACTCTCCCTTGCAAAAGTGTTGCAAATCTGTGAAATTGTGGGGGGATCCCCACAGCCCTCTTCATGTCATTGCACTGGTTTTTGATAGGATTTAGATCTGGGCCCTGACATTGATCATCTTCTGAAGTAATTCCTTTGTTGACTTGGATTTGTGCTTTGGGTTGTTATTGTGCTGGAAAGTTAAATTTTTCATCTTCGGCTGTATAACAGAGGCTTGTTTTGTGCCAAAATAGCTTGGTATATGGCGCTATCCTTGATTCCCTTTATGTTTTGGCAAATTTTAGGAAGACTTGAATTTTATTTATTTTTGTGAGAAAGCCCAGACACAGGAAGAATACTGGAGATTGTCACATGCAGAGAGTAATCACTACTTGACAGATATTCCTGCAGCTCCTTCAATGATGCTGCAGGTCTTTTCGCAGCCTCCCTAATAAGTTTCAATCTTGTCCATTCATCAATTGTGGAGGGACATCCTGTACTAGGTAATGTCACTGTGGCGCCCCGTTTTCTCCATTTGTCAGTGATGGCCTTTGTAGGAATCGAGACTATCAAACTAAACTGACTGTCTCTCCAACCACACACAGGACAAAGACATTCATTCACACCCAATGGACCTAAGATGGCTCCGGCCTGTCTAGGCTAAACGACAGGTCGTTAAACATTTAAGGGATGATAACGGTCATCGGAACGCAGAAACCCCCCCAAAAAAAGGGTGTAAATTACCCCTCCGTGGAACTGACCTCGAATTGACCACCCTTAACAGATGCCTTTTGTTTGGATTGGGGAATTGGCTGAGATTTATCACACTCCACACCACACTACATCCTGCTGAGGTTGGAGTGACTTTTTGTTCTCAGCTGAATCAGCAAAAGGACCCCATGCCTAAGACTCCTCCACTTTTTAAGAATGTTCTTTTCTTTCTCTGTATCTGCCTTATTTTATTTCAGTGTAGTCGCTGGGTTTTGTATTGAGTCTGTATGGGGAACATGCATTCACAGAGGCTGTATTAAACAAGAGGGCAAGAGTCTATGGTTAACCTACACCTCAGCCACGGTGACTTGGTGGGAAGTCCGGTGCTACCTCCAAATCACGTATTCAAACCAGCATTATATTACAACCCCACTATTAATGGAATTATATAATATTAAGACTGTTTCATCCTGTAAACGCACCATTTATACCCAGTAGCTAATGGTCACACGTATGTATGTCATGTTTGGTATCTGCATGCTTGTCTTCATGTGCTGAAGCCGTTGATGATTTGCTATTCTCAGTACCTCATATCATACATTTATTATAAGCATTAAAGGTAAATAAGACCACATTACAATGGACATTGAGAAGGGGTTGACCCGGGAGGGGTCACTTGCAAATTAGCTGGAGGGCCAGCCAAGCCACTCTCCAATCACCTCCACTGGTTGAAGACCTCAAGAGGCCGGCTCATCTAAAGTAACAAAAACCGCATGCCCAAACAAGTAAAACACACAAACACAGAACATCTCGACAAAGAAAAGAACAGAGCCAGAGTTGGAGCTGGAGCTGAAGCTGGAACCCAAGCTGAACTAGAACCCGAACAGAGCTGGAACAGGAAGAGAACCTGTCTCAGAAGGTCCCAAGACAGGCATCCTCGAACTTCGCCTGAATCGACCTCTCTCCCAGCCGTCCAGACTCCATCCTCCCTCTCCGGCGACGATCAATAACTCCTCTAACATCCTCCAACTCCAGTCCAACTAGAACCTGCTGACCAACACCAACTCCTTCCACTCACCACCTAGGCAAAGCAAGTATTGATACCTCCCAACTTCATTAAGCTGGTGCGGTAAACCTAAAACCCTTTTTCATCGACTAATGCTGATGTAGAATGATGGCTCACTCAGGTCAGGGTCTAGTAAAAATGTCATGCGTATGTTTCAGAACTCAACTATCTGGTTATCAATGGTTCTTCTCATGTCCTATTCCCACATGTATGAATGTGTATGTCTGTGTGCGTGTTGATTTTGTGTAGTAGTTTAGGATATGTGTGTGTTGGTTGTGTGTAGTAGTCTAGTATGTGTGTAGTAGTTTAGCCTGTGTCTGTAGTAGCTTAGTATAATAAAGTCTCGTCTATGTTCAAGGTGGTGATGTGCTGTGATTTTCTGCTCACCATCTGAGTTCCTAGGGTGCCCGATAAGTAGTACCGTGCTCTATAAAGTTTGTCCTCAAGGGAAGTTATTACTGTCGATGGCCGCGATAGTAACGACTTGCCAGAGTGACTCGCCAAACTTATTTTGATAAAATTCCCCAAGATAATCAACATTACTGTTTGCATTAATGAGCTTTACATCATAATTATAAGACCAAACTAAGTCAACATCTAATGAGCTAAAATTCCCTACACCTTCATGGTGTTCCACATCGAATGTTTTGGAAATTCTTTTGTACCCCTCTCCTGATCAATATCTTTCACCAATAAGATCCTGTAAAAGCTTTGTAAGCTGTTTGCAGACCATGACTTCAGTATTCGGCTGAAACCAAGATGATGACAAGAAAATTTGAGACAAACAGCTGATCTTGTGTTTTTCCTCCTAAAACATTTCTATTTGTTTTCCACTTGAATTTTGCTGAGTGCTATGATATTAAAAGTGGGGGGAAAAAAAACTAGCATAATTTATATTGGTTTCATTTCTTACATTACCAAAACCTGCAATTTTAACAGGGGTGTGTAGACTTTTGCTATCCACTGTATCTAGGGTTTTTCCTCTTTTTTTCTGGGTAGTTCATGTGTTTATCTTCAGGATATCTTTGCACACTAAAATCGTATGTGTTTCTAATTTCACAGCTTACTTCGTTTACTGGGTAGACACCACTATCCGTGCTGAATTACCTCTGTTTCCTACACACAATAAAGCACACTGGTATACCTGTCCAGTATATTTTCCAATGTTTTATTTTATGTATTTGAGCATTTCAAAGATAATGATGAGCACAATATAAATATTAAATGGTATTATATCTGTAAGTATGTAGGTACCATGCATCCACAGATGGGGCACACTTTTATTGAAGTACTTTACAGTAACCATAAGGATGTAACATCAGATATACATCACCCTCCAAACCATCAAAAAAGGATCCACCAGCCTTTGTTCTTTTTCTCTGTTCTATGCAGAAGACAGAAGATAGACTTGCACTGGCATTCACCTACAACAGAATCACCACCAATCAGTCTGCAAACTACACAAGCACAGCTCTTCTAAAGGCTGTGCTAAATTAGAGCACATAAACAAGCTTCAAAAGCTTGAGCTGCATTCCTCTCACACTCACTACAAACTGAGCAACTCCAACTAACATTGTACATCTGGGCAGGAAAAGACAGTGTTTACTATTGTTTCTCTAGAAAATGTAGTGTTGAATAATTTAAGCTGCAAACTAGTTTATCAAAAATCACCCTGCTTATTTTACACTAGAAAGTGTTGCCAGAGTACAGTATGCTCTGCACTGGTAGGTTTTGCTGCGAGTAGTTTCCTTTGTTGCTCCCCTTGCTGTCACCCTGAGGAAATTATACAAGAAAAACGTAGCCTTCCCACATGCCTCAGCATTGGCAGGGTTGAGTCCAATTATGCACTGGTAAATATGCCATTGGGAGCTGAGTATAGGCTACACTCCATACTCAACCTGGCACAACTGAGATGTTCTCTGTGGCATCAGGATTTTCTGCAGGGGGAATGCTTCATTTCCAACAAACACATACGGGAGAGGATGTTTGTGTTCTGCTCCTGGAACCAGACTAGCATCAATGAGAGTTTGCCATCTCTGAGGGCCAGACCAATGGAGGAATTAGCCAAGCTGCCCCCATTGCTTCCGCTGCCCCTGTGAATGAGACACCACTGTTCCAGAGATAATAAATGGAGGTGTTTTTCTGAGTACATTGACTTGGTCATTCACATCTAGCTGTACATGTGAGGCACAGAACTTACAACGATGACAATACAATAGACAAACAGCTAAATAAATATCTTACAAAGGAGATAAACCTTTGTACAGATATCCTAATAACGAGAATTACAGACATAACCCTGACATCTGCTTTTTGTGATGTTGCTTTTCCGAAGGCCACTGTAAAAAGTATGAAATATAAAGCGAATTTTAGTCTCAGATGGTACAAACCTCTAGTTCAAAATTCACTTGACAGATGAAGTGGAGTGTCTTACTTTAGTCTCAAAACAAAGTTTTTGTCAGAAAATGTTCTGGAAAAAAAATATTTTATTCAGTGATCATGGGCACTACATGGGACATAATGAAAAATTACCAGTTGAGCCAGATTTACAGCTATGAAACCATGGACATGGGTTAACATGGAGAGTCTAATGCCTTTTATGTTCACTGACTGCGTATAATTTGAACCTAATTTTAAGTAATGTTTGTCAAGGCATACAGAGATGAAGGATTTTTATGACCTCATGCAAAGGCTAAATATATTTTTCAGTGAAATGATCAGTAGGTGGAGGCTAATGAAAAACCACCTCTTCAAACCAACCCTGACTGTGATGTGATGTGATAAAGGCACTGTATTCTCACTACCAAGAAGTCATGCAGGCCCCTTGTGAAATCTTTTTGTTGTCCAAGAAACCGGAAGTGTGAGGAGGCATCCAGCCTTAAAAAGCCGTAGAGAAATTAGAATTTGTCCTGATGACTGTAGTGCAGGCCTGAAACTTATCATTTTATTACCACTGCAACTGTGCCTGTTTTGATGAGTTACTAGCACATTCTGAGTTAAGAGTTAAGTGGGAATTATCTAGTAAAACCAGGAAAATGTTACACCAGACGTTCACAAACTAGGGGTCACAACTCCATGTGGGGTTGCTTTATTTACAAATGGAGTAAATGGAGTTTACAAGAGGAACTCACAATCTCCTATTTTGTTTAACTCATTTAGTTTTCAGATTAACATTAGAAATATCGAAGATGGATTCTGTGTGCTAATATTTTGAAATCTTGCTGGGAGTCATATTCAGAAAAGCCACAATGTAAATAGTATGGTACATGTTATTTCAGTCTTTTCACTAGCACAGGTTAGCAATAAAAATGGACAAATTTACCCATCCATCCACCTCCCCTAAACAAACTAGCACTGTGTCTCAAATCACATACTTATGTACTTATTCTAGACCATTACTGAGTACTAACACTAACTGAATTTCCTATTACAATTAGTGTTTGAATTTTAAAAACTTCTCATGTAGCCTTCAAAGCTAATGAAAAAAGGGGGGAAAAAATCTTCTGGATTAGTACATACCTTTCAATGTAAGGTCAGAGTTTTCTATTTGAGATGAAGCCCCTGGCAACAATCACAACAGTGGCCGAAAGTTTTAAGAGACGATGTTCATCAGTGTGTTTTACGTCATTGTGCAGGGATGTATTGGCTTTGATGTGCCACTCAATGTTACTTATTCTTATTCAACTCAATGTTGCTTTTCAATCTTCCAGATGTACAGAAGATACACAGTGAAGGTGTACACAATACTGCTTGCCTGCCACTGCTTCTGCATACGCACACATGTACCAAGTACATAGTCATGTACCAAGTTTCCTATAACAATACAACACTTTCCACTAGACTGGTAAGTCAGTGCAAGGAATATTCCTTTGGCTTTTAGTCACATAAATTCCACACACATATGTGACATATCTGACATAATAAAATGTTCAAATGTTACAGTAGTGCTATATTACAAATCTGGAATTTTAAAAAAATGTAGGGTATTCAAGGCGTGGGATCACAGAAACTTCATAATGTCCATTTGGGCTCGTTTGCCCAAAAAGTTTAGGAACCCCTGCTGTAATTGCTCCCAAGGTGCTTCAA